>NC_136799.1:25104159-25171659 GCF_951216825.1 Electrona antarctica
CACACACACACACACACACACACACACACACACACGGGGGGGGGGGGGGGAACTATTGTCTGTATAATGCCATCGGACTGTTGCCCGTCGGAATTTTAGCGGGTCGGAAAAAAGACCTGCACCCGGCCAGACTGTGTTGCGTTTTCTTCAAAACACACTTTTTGCTACAACTCCTACAGATTCTGTCCAAAACTCAAACAAATCAACATCGGTACATATTATCTCTGGCACACATTGACACCTGTCGTCACCTGTGGTGCGTGGACCCCTACATATTCAGTGATGTCCATTGTACTAATCTAAATGCAGTTACACAATCTTAGTGTGACACAGACGAAGCACAACTTTGGTATTACACAGGGTTCTAAAATAATTCCCACCTGGGCAATTTTAAAAACGCTTAACCATACCTGAGTGGTTTGCCATTGAAGAGACGGGGAGGGTCAGGACTCAGTCCACCCTCTGATGCTGTCGCCCACAGTGTTGAGTTTTGCAGGATGTCTACAGGCTCCGTACCACCAGGGAAACTGGCACACACATCCCATATCTGCCCCAGTCCATTGACAGACACCTGAACCATCAGAGGGACAGAAAGCAATAATCTGTCAAATTAATTGCATGACTGGATAATGGTGTCTGCTAAATGCATTAAAGGTAATGTGTAATGGCTAACAAACAAAGTCTATGTCAAGATATGTGTTGAGGTACACTTTTGACCGCCCGGCGGCCATGTGAATATGATCATTAGGGGGGTGTCTCACCTGAGACAGCACTGAGAGCCAGCCAGCAGGGTTGGCATAGTCAGACACGTTGGCTGATGGCGTGATGATGGCTGTGTGCAGTGTGGCCACAGCAGCCACACAGTGAGGGAAACCCCAGTGGGAGAGGAAGAACTGGGCTGAATCCTCAAGCTCCTGATCATTGGGGGGCCGTAAGTACACCGGGCTGAGGAGTGCCACGATGGCATGACATAAGTCTCTCACACACCTACACACAGTGGATTTACCCACACCAAACAGGCTGCTAATTGTGCGGTACTCAATGTTAGACGCCAGTCGCCACAGAGCAACGGCAACACGTTTCTCCACGGGTAATGCCAGACGGAAGCTGGTGTCCTGTCGAGCGAGACGGGGCCTGAGTTTTTCACACAGATAGAAGAAAGTCTCCTTGCTCATGCGGAACTTATCCAGCCAATCGGAAGGCTGGAATTCTGTCATCACCACCCGCTCCCACCAATCAGTGCTTTGAGTGGTGGTCCATGGCCGGGTGCGGATGCGGGCATTGGAGTGAAGCCCTCCGGCTATCATCACCTTGGGACAGAAAAAACACAAAGTTGTGATCTATCAACTTATACAGTAAAGTATTAGTTCCTTACAGTTGTTTAGAAGGCAATGTTGTTAGGCTCCTAGATGAAGAAATGCAAATTAATGGATAAAAGATAAAAATAGAGAAGTAGAATAAGCGGTACCGGTATTTTTGGGTTAAAATGTTTTGTGAAAAGGATAAAGCTATACATTCTGATATGAATCATTGCTATAACGTGTTTGTTCTTTGTTCAGTAACACTGTCTCTCCAGCTATTTAATAAACAGAAAATGTGTTTTTAGTTGGGTTGCCAAACTTGCCAATTTCATCCAATCTACAGGTATGTCTTCTCATTTCTTTATGTCATCATGTACAATTTCACTTATTTGTCCTATTGTTTATTTCCTGTATGAGTTTTTTTCTCCTGATTGGATGAAAGTGGTATCCTTTTTCTGTTTACTAAAGAGCTGAAGAGACACAGAGAGACCCCTCTTTAGCAATGGTTATAACTAGTATATATAACCAGTATATAGAGCTACCTTATTTAACATGAATTTTAACAAATAAATATCACATATTGCACCTTTAATAAAAGATCCATATGATGACCTCTCCTGTAAAAACAGTAACTCAACAGCCTCCTAGACACAGAAACATGGAAAGTGAGGAAGACAGAGAGAATCATTCAGTGAACGTGAATGAATGTGACTCTTCTACCCATCACTGTCTGGAAGGGGGAGAGACTGAAAAAAGAAAAACACTACAGAGAGAGAGAGAGAGATTTTATCTCACTCACCATGAGCATCCTCCTCTGTCTCTGGAAAAAGTACTGTCTATGACGGATGCGACGTTCTATCTCATTGCGTCTCTGAATGTTAGCATTGTTTACATCTCTTCTACGTTTCAGGAGCAGATAAGTCGTTAGGAACATTAGAGACCGAAGCCTGTCTTCTGTTTCCATTTCGTCTACCAATTGGCAGCAATATAAACATTTATTTATGGCCCAACGGTGATTAATAGCAAGCGCTTTGTTGACATGTTAAGTTGATTTCCGCTGTTCTCGTTTGTCTGTTGGACTCACCCACAATCCCAAAGTGTGGTGCTGCCACCTAGCGGCTGGAATCACATCATAGACATAAAAGTATTACAAGATCTTAATGTTTATGCTCTATATATTATACTAGGTAGCATTAGCATATCAATATAGCCTACATTATATTTAATGCTGACACCTGGAGTGTTATGTTATGATTTTATGTTAAACAATCTGTATGTTAATTCAAATAGTACTTCTGAAGTGGTTGAAGATGGTCTCTCTACTCTTCCATTGCTCTGGCCCGTGGTTGTAAACACAACCCGTGTAGGAATTAGTAGCCTCTGGCCCTACTAGCTCTAATGGGATTTTAGACCATGGTGGAGGGGGAAGCACACAGGCACATCCCAGGTATCTAGGATTTGAAGGAAACCAATCCTTGCTTGACCTGGAGATATGTGCCTGTATAGGACAGCATTGCAACTTTAAAATTAGGCTCATCAAATTAAAATGGCAGCTCACCTACTGACTGTATGGCTCTTCTCCACTGTCCACATCACATCACTCTAACAAAAAGAGTCAGGCAATACTGACATATAATTTTTCACAGTGAATTAAACAGCCTTTATTTATGTTGGGCCTTGATTTCTTATGCAAAAAGACCTCTCCAGTCTCATCTCCGACAGCTTTACAGCCCATTAAAAAGGATAGAAGGCCTTTAATTGTATTTATTCATTTATTATCCCCCCAACCACCACTTGTCTTTGAGTTATTTTCTGGCATCCAGCTGCTTTGTGTAAATTGGGGTTAGGTTCAATTAATTTTCAACTTAGCCAATTTAAGGTCAATGTGGCAATGCCACTCAGTCTACACATTTACATAATAGTTTTCTAATGACCCTGGACAATATATAGTGAACGCCCCCAAAAGTTACAGACATCATTAAAAACTCTGGCTTGTGTTGCCATACCAATGTACTGTACAACCAGGAGCAACTTAACAAATTACTACCAAATTATACTGCAAACTCATACAATGTTTGTCTTTTATGTGCTTTTATGTTATTACACATTACAAACACATTATATAGCTTTATAATAATTATATGTTTAATATTTTTTATAATAAACATATTCAACAATAATAAACATATTATATAATTTAAGTTCCACTCTAGCAGTTCAGTCACCATCTTCTTTAACTTATCCTTGTGAATCTGTGTACATTAATGTCACATTTACATTATTGCTTGCTGCATCTTACTGTTGTATCTTACGACGGGGCCAAAAGATTTTTACTAGTTAAACTAAGTGATGAGAATACATTATAGTCAAATTAAGACTAGGACACAACTCTAACTCTGGTGATAAAGAGCTCTGCCGCAGCATTCTCAAATTCTTTTGCATCCATATTTCCACCTGGTCCCCCTGTCTGGGCCCCAGCCATTGCCTGGGCCAGCTTGCAGGGAGATATTTTAGCACTGGCCTCCAGATAGCGGTTCGCCTTCAGGTTAGTCTCCAGACAGGGATTGGCTTTAGTGTTAGCATTAGCACTGCGGTTCGTATCACAGCCCTGGGAGGTCTCCAGAGCTTCCTGGAGGGTCCCCAGTACAGCCATGCAAAGTGCCCGACCCGCAGGCCCCTCGTCAGGGCAACATACCTCAGCATAAAGTCTCTGTGCCTGGCGTATATAGTCTGAGAAAACGGCACACGTGAGCACACCGTGACGGAAGACATCGTAGGGGACAGCTTCATGGTCTTGGCAGTGGAGGCGTCGGAGGAGAGGAGCAGAGGTAGATGCAGGGACCCCGCCTTCACTGCACAAGCACTGGAGTGTCTGGGAATAGAGGCCACCTCTCACCCCACCGCCTGTGGGGCTGTTAGTACTGGAGACCTCGGGGCCATCAGGGCCCTCAGGAGCCACGCTTAGCCATCTCTGGGGACCAGTCTGAGCCAGGATGTCATAGGCCACACGCACATTATTGCTGAAGGCAGATCTTGATATAATAAATGAGTACAATAAAGAGAAAGAGAAGTACAATAAATGATAGAGGTGTAAGAAACAGCCTTTCACTGCTAACATTAACCCTAATCGTCAACATGTTACAATGCACTATGTGCAGTGCACTATACACAGCTAAATCTATAGGCCTACTAAAAATGTATCATTATGGCAGGGCTTGACATTAACTTTTTGAGGCACTTGTCCTTCGGACAAGTATATTTCCCATTCACACAAAAGTCACGGAGCACGAGCACACAAATAGGCCTACATTTTAAATCAACTCCTTTTTTTCAACTCCACTTTTCCACGAGCTGCACATGGACGACATTCTCTTCCGGCGAGGGGCCCAGAATGAGTGCAGGACTGAACATATCAAAAATGTAGATACAAATGTATATATACAAATGTATAATACACAAATGTATGGGGCACACAAAATAGGTTGTTTGTTATTACCCAACACCAATCGCAACACACCTGTCAATTGTGTGCGCCATAATGTTTGAGCTTCCCAAAGGAAGTTTTTTTATATTTTCAGTCTAGCTTTTCCTCATGTAAAAGTGGCAATATTTTACATAACATATGTTTTCTGCCAGACCTTTCACATGGATATGAAACTAGAGGACAATATCTGACTCAAAGTCTTAGGAATTAATTACTGGGTGAGTCTTGCTACAAGTTTAAATGCTGACGTGGTCGGTCTGCTAACTGCTCTGATAGGACTGATATATGGCTGTGTATTTGGTATTTGGAATACATGAATGTATGTAAGATTACAGACATTCTAGGGCTATTAACAATATTGGAAAGGTGATGATTAGGAAAGCCAGACAATATTGTTGGCTGGTATGAGCGTCACAGAAAAAGCAAAACCAAGAGTCACTTTGAATGCACTTGTCCGGGAAGATTTAATACTTTAATACTTAATACAAGCCTTAATGTCAAGCTCTGATTATGGGTCCATTTCTACATTCTCAGAATTAAATTGGCAGTCACAATTTTGCAGTGTAGGTTGCAACAGACATTATAGCCTTTACTTTCTTTCAAAATATTTGTCTGCAGCCACTTTTATTATTATTATTTTAATTGTTTTTAAGTGTTTTTTTTGTTTTGTTTTAATTATCCAACAGGGTCTTAGTTTAGGTATAGTTTTTAGTTTACTGAGGTTAGGTTAGGTTTAGGCAAATCACACGGTAGCCTAGGCTGTCTGTGGCTGACAAACAACCGCGGCGCTTTGTAAGCGGTTGTTTCACCCCTGACTTAAAATGTTACGTTCCTGCATAATGCAGTTGATTAACTTAACAATGCAGGCTGCATTGTTAAGTTAATCAACTGTATATCGATCGGTTCTGATACCTTTACTTTTTGGAAACGATACTACGGAACTGTTTGTGGACGGAGCCGCTCGACCCCATTTCGACCTGCAGTGCAGGGATACCAGTGTCCAGTGTCCATGGAACCTCATCTTGGAGCTAAAGCGTATAGTTATTGAGGTTCCAAACTGAGCTAACGCTAACGGTACATCTATTCTACATTTGAACAGAGGTTTGAACAGACCTTTGCGAGTGATGCGCCAGCCGCAGGTGCCACAGTGCTCTGTTGAGATACTGCTGCTCTTGTGCGCCGCCGTTCGGCTGATCTCCATCACTACACCCAACTGCCCCGTTCTCTGTCACAGAGGCGAGGTTGCAAAAGTGGTCGGCTAAAAACCCAATTGGGTCGTCCGATCTGGACTCGACCAGCTTCAACAGAGCTCCCCGAAGTAGCTCCCCCACACCCATATGCGAGAGAACGTCCCTCTCGGTTTCTGATTTGGTCGTTTTGACTTCAGACATCATCCCCGAAGTAACACCGGACCTGCGCTTCTCCGCCATTACTATTGTTTGCTAAGATGCTGATGCTGGGAAGAAACTGCAACGGAAGTGATTCATATATAGGCTACGCGGTCCCTGCTGAACCGGGGCTCCGTTCGGAAAATGTAGCCTAGTCACGTTGGTCCATCCATTGCAGTTTACTCATCCCACTCCCACACAGACACAAGTGTCGAATAAATCGTATGACTCCGTATATGATGATAAATATCCGATTTAGAAACAAGGATAACTTGATTGAACACACTGACACACTGCTTGTTATTGTGAATGTTGTCTACTCGTTGGTTGCTAAGGACGCGCCGCCTGACGAATGTGCGCGATCGTTGTGTGCGTGCGCGTGCGTATGTGAAGTAAGCTAGCAAGCAAGTATAGTATAACAACCTACAGTAATACAATAAATAACAAAAAGTAATTTAGCAAATACAGTTTATTATCAACTATAAATGCCACTGCTGGTTTCACAGATCTATTCAAGTTATCAAGTAGTTGTGCTTATTTGTTTTTCATTGATTGATTGAAGTATTTATTAACAGTTTGCAGAATTACAGTACATTTCAAGCACAACTTCATACAAAAACTGTTAACTGTGGGACGACACCAAAGCATTACACTTGTTTACAATAGTGTCCACCATTTTCAATACATTCATCAGAATATTTAGAGACGTACAAATTAGGCTATAGGCTAAGGCTATAGGCTACACTTCTATATAGCCAAAAACAGGAAATCATCATAAGAGGAGGTAAAAAGGAAAAAACAAACAAACATAGGCCTACAGTGAGGGGAAAAAGGGGTGGGGGATTCAGATTTTACGGGGGCTAGTTTCGAATTGCAGAGCGGTTTTGAAAGAGTCAAGGGATTCACATGTCTTAATGACTGTTGGTAGGGCGTTCCACATTTTTGGAGCGAAATTAATTTAGTCCCTTGTTAGTGCAGAATCTGGGTTGCACATGGTTTGATGAACTCCCTCTGGTGTTGTGGGTGTGGACTTAATTTACATTAAGGAAGTATTTAGACAGGTACATGGGTATCTTGGTGGTGTAGTGAATCTTGTGGACCAGACCCATTGCTAGATGCTGTATTCTGTCGTCAACCTTTTTTATTAGACAATAAGAAAAAAAGAATGCAAACAGCACAATGTACAGCCAGGCACTTTTTTTTTTGGTCCAAAGGGATTTCCGAAGAAAGACCTTGCGGTCTTGTTTCCATTCGGGTCACACACATATAGTCAATGATAGATAGATAGATAGATAGATAGATAGATAAGATAGATAAGATAGATAGATAGATAGATAGATAGATAGATAGATAGATAGATAGATAGATAGATAGATAGATAGATAGATAGATAGATAGATAGATAGATAGATAGATTCAGTTGTTTATTCATGCAGTACCACAATAATGCTGAAATTGTACTTTCGCTTTATATCAAGGGTAAGTAAGGTCATCTGCAGTGATTATACTTTTGTTGCCTCAATGACATGTACACCTCCATTCTCCTGAGGTAAATGGTAACCGTTGATGAGGGCCTTTTCTGTCTTGGCACCATGGATCAGGTTCCTGTGATGAGGCAGGAAGCCTCTTTGCAGCTTGTGCTCAAGATGCATGTTGCTCTGAGGGGGGAGTCCAAGGCATGCTCTGGAACCAACAAAAAGGAGGCAATCCACATTATATGATGATAAATTCAAACGTGTGTTAGTCATGGTTCCTGAAATCATCTGTATCATCTCTACCACAGAGTTTCCTATGTATAGCTATGGACCCACAGTAATCACCCCCTCCCACACATCAGCTTGGGAGGTTGGGGTTCAATCCCCAGCCATGTAAAGACTCTAAAAAATGGGACCCAATTGGCATTCAGCATCAAGGGTTGGATTGGCAAGTCCCTGCGACATACCTTACTACTGAGTCCTGGCACATCAATAGCAAGTAACTTCCCTGGACACAAGACACAATTATTTACAGTATTTGAGTATCTTATGGGAAGAAACAAAATTCACCTATCCCCCCCTCTTCCCTTAATTGCCTGTCTCACTACACTGTCTTCCCTAAATAAAGCAAAAATGCCCAAAACGTCATCTTCAAAAAAGGTTTTATTATTAATAACACAATAAAAAAATAGATATTTAGATTTATTTGGTTCACTGGTGGTCTATATATACTGTAAGCATCAGGGGAAAGCATGTAGCCTACAGTATATGCATCTACAGTAAACCCAGTACCCCACAGTAGTGCTGTCTCAAACCTCATTATGTTCTCTATGCAGGCTCTCTGACGGAAGAAAGCGTTGACCAGTGGGGCCCCGGGGGGGATCAGGGGAGCCTTGCAGAGGTAGGAGAGCAGGGCCAGGACACTGTGGAAGGACTGGAAGTCCTCCTCTCCCTTGGGACGGATGGTGATCCGCTGACACAGCTCCGTCAGAATCACCAGGTCCAGAATGATTGGACTGGCTAACAGTGAGTCCTTGTGGCAGAAAATTTGAGAATGCAGTACATAAGGCAGTAAGATTACGTTTAATATCGCATTAAAAAGCATGTAAAATACAATAGGTTTGGTACTGAAACTAAGCTACAGGACTAACGATAACTGGGGACGTCCAGTAGCCTAATGTATGGTGTTTATAATTTTTGTCCAGAGTGAAACTTGTCAAGTAAAAATTCCAATGGCAATTGCCTAATATAATTCAGTGCACACTGCACAGACAGTGGTCCCCTGATGATAATCAAATGCTCAGTAATTTTATCTGGAATTTGGGTTTCAATGTGCGGTTTCCATCTTCCAGCATTTTAAATGGATGTCGTAGTGAAATTAATGCAAAAATGTCAGTGCACAGTTCTCTCTTTTATGGATGGGCACCTAAGCAGGACCACCATATTAATGTTTCCCCATGTGGTTATGAATAATCTCCTCAAATTATTGCTGAAAATGTGGTTCACGGATAATGGATAAGAAAAGACAGGCACATCGCAATACCAAATCTGATGGGTACTGGATAAAGACATAACTAATGAAATGAACAGAATAATCCACACACCAAACAGCGATTTCTTTTATAGATCTAATTTAGAGTGATGTTTCAAACAACAAGGCTCTTCCTCAGACTTCTGTTTCATACAACCCTATGTATTACTACTATAATTACTTGTGGTGACTGACCAATGGTAATTTGTAATACCGGTAATTGAAGAGGTTATCTGTGAATGAACCAGTAATCAATTTAGCTGCCTTTGATGGAGTATTCCGTCAATTCAAATCCAACTGCCTTTGTCGGAATTCTATGTAAATTAATGTACTTAATACTTATGTATCAATATGAAACGGTTTAGCTGAAAATCTACTTTTAACACTGGCCCGGTTGCTACGCAACGCCTTGCATACCCTCAGCACCCCCTCGCTCTTTTCTCTGAAACTATACGACGCTGTCCGTGGTGATGATCATCCATCTGAGGTTTGCATCTGATTTGTGATTTTTTTCATCGCATCGTGATTGAAATATTAACGTTTCTGGCGAAAGATAAACATTGTGAGCTAATGTAGAAGGCATTCTTACAATAGCGGTCTGCGAGCCGGGAAAACGTAAGTGAAAGTGACTGAATATGACCAATTCCGGCTGGCGCAGCTAACTACCCTCTATGGCCACACGGTGGCAATTAACTTGTAAAGTTGAGGCCTGGGCCATGGCTCAGTGGTCCAGGCACCTTGGCTGGTAATCCAGTCTGGCAGTGTGCCGCGGGTTCGACTCCCGATCCCGACGGCCCTTACTGCATGTCTTCCCCCCATCTCTCTCCCCATTTCCTGTCAGCCTACTGTCTGTCCCTCCTTAAAATATATAAAATAAAGGCGAAAGCCACAAAAAAAAAACATAAAAAAAAAAAAAAAACTTGTAAACTTGACACATGCAGTCTTCGCTTATCTCGTGCGAATGCACTGCACAAAATTATGAGGTCCCCAGCCCCCAGGTGATACTAGTACTGTGTGAATAAGGCTTTAATACCCATAGTGCCTATTCTAAACCCACATGATACAACACGTCAGTTGTATGTTGTCATAAGTATAGTGGGGTTCACCCAATACACAAATTAGTTTAATAATCATGTGTCGAATGCCTAGATTTGGCTTGCTGCCTTGCTCTTATGGCTCACCTATTACCTCACTCTGACAAAACAGAGTTTAACACTATTTTTGCTGGTGATTTCAAGATTCTAGAACTCTAGCGCTAGAGTGTCAGCAGATATGGCAGATTTTACTCTGAAAAGCTCCGCCTTCCGTTCCCCCCCAAAACCGGGAGGTATAACCTTCCGTTCTTACTTCACGCTGATTCATCTAAACTTAAGTCTCTCTAGAAGCGTTTATATTCCAAACGAGATGCATGCTGAAGTCAGAAATTAAAACATTGCGCTTTTGGTCAAAACCATGGAGAGCTCCCGAGTTACGAGCCATTCTAATAGAACGTAAACAAGGAAGTGAACGGCAGTGCGAAACACAAGAAGTACACTGCAGAAGGAAAGGCCAACCAAAAAAAATGAAAAGAAAATATTTTATTTATAGCAATAAAAAAGACCTAAGGACGCCTATACACGTCGTTAGCACCCCGTGGTTTTGATTCCCAGGACGTCTATACACGTCCTTAGCAAAAAAGTGTTAAGCAAATTTCAATTTCAATCAATTATATGAGGTGCCCAACTACCCATATAAAGTTCCACACAGTGTGCAGTAGCATCAAAGATTGGAAACTGAATATTACATATTTCAGCGGGATGGCAAGTTGGAAATTCATGTATGCGCACATTTCACGGATACACACAGTACAGATGCTTCATAGACATGTGAACATTTAGTGACCACTAACCTCACAAGTGTTGTGCAGTACAATGGTGTTGGTCCCTCCCATCATGATTTCAGAGGTGTATTCATCCATGGCACGCTTGCTGTCTCCGACATAGGGGACATACTTAATCACCACCTATAAACACACACACACACACACACACACACACACACACACACACACACACACACACACACACACACACACACGATGTGTGTGTGTGAAGATCACCAATATTGAATCAGGAACACCTTTCTATTATCTGTTAGTTAGAACAGTAGGTACCTACCTGCACCGCACGCACACGCGCGCACACACACACACGCGCACGCACACATGCACGCACACACGCCCGGCGCCACGGGGGTGCCTGAGGGTGCATAGCACCCTGAGTTGCAAAATGTGCACCCTCAGTTTATGTAAAGTTATGAAAATATCAAAAATAACAAAAATATATTCGGAATATTATAATTGTCATAGAGATAACAATAACAGTATCAAAACACGCAGTTTTACCCAGTAATATTATATAGCCACAGCCCACAGCCAGCCTATTATCTCAATTGCTTGTTGTCGTTGCAGCCAGTCTAATTTCCCAATGTTCAATCACCTGCCTGCGCAGACAGTGTCAGTAGCCTGTTATTCAGCAGTCAGCAGTGGCACTACGGACAGAGCTGTTTAGTGATTTTAATTTTGACCCTATAGTTACACCTCGTCCTGACTCCTGTTGTGTTTTGTTGTGGTAAGTAAAATCACGCAAAACAAAGTGATTCAAAGACCATGATCTTCCCTCTCCTCTAGCTGTGGAAGAGCTCTCCCCTCCACCTCGCCTCGGTAAGCCTGCCCTATAGCCTACCACCACACGTCCACACCCGCCGCCGGTTGATTTGGGGACAGAGAAGCCAGGAGCTACAAACATACCCAACTCGAATATTTTACAATAAAACAGCTAATTTAGCAGAAGCTGGTTTAATGAACGGGATTGGCAGTGGCTGGAATATTCAGTGCCTTTTATTGCTTTCCATGTCGGACATTTGTCTTATTGGGCTGCAATCTATTGACTGGTTCAGTTGGAATTTAGCTGTCATATTTTGTTCTGCTGGTTTAATTGTCATGTCTGTCTGAAACAGGCTATTTTAGGCTATGATATAGGCTTAATTCTTTTTCACTATTCAATTTTTTTTATCAATGTAGCTGTAGCAACAGAATGGTGAACTTAATTGGTGAAGGCTTTTTGAACGAGCGAGATGTGCTCTCTCTCTCTCTCTCTCTCTCTCTCTCTCTCTCTCTGTCTCTGTCTCTCTCTCTCTCTCCCTCTCTCTCTCTCCACTGCTGAGCTGCTTAAATAAATGCTGCCTATTTAACAGCAGTACATTTTATTTCAGCATTCAGCTACGGTATTCATTGTTAAATCAATCAACATATGGCAACAGGCTGATAAACACTTCTCCAAACCCCCACACAGTCCACAGCGCCCTCTGGAGGCAGAAGCACTTGTACAGTTATCACTGGTTTAACAACGCTATAGCTGTATGTTGAAATAAAATAACAATATTTCCTGTGCTGCTGTGCACCCTAGCAATTTTCATCTGCACCCTTAGTCATTTCATCCTGCAGCCTGGCCCTGGCCGCGCGCGCACGCGCACACGCACACACACACACACACACACACACACACACACACACACACACACACACACACACACACACACACACACACACACACACACACATGCGCAGAAACTCACACAGTGGTCAGGTTTCTCTCCAGGCTGGTACAAGATGGGGTTGGACTGAACCATGTCATCCACCACATTACTCTTGGAGATCTCCTTGGAGCGGAACTGCAGCGGAGCCGAAAGGTTCTTCCCGTCATTGTTGCCAAGGTGATTGTAACTCACAATGGAGGTAGGCTGTTGTGGAGACAGGTAACTCAAATCATGGAAGGAAGAGTCAGTGAGTACATACCATCACAATCACCAACCTCAACTATGCAGATTACTTTGCCCTAGTCTAGGAAACTGCAGAGAAATAAAGGGAACATACTACTGCCTGGAAGTAGTAATGGAGTGCAAAAAGATCGCCCTCAAGTTCACTGCCAAGAAAACTAATGACATTCAATGCGGAAGACAGAACCATAATTGCTACTGCCAGCAGGGCTGGTGCTCGAAATAATCGAGGACTTCAAATATCTCAGTGCCTGGACTGCCTCGATGGAACAGGATCTGAAGGTCCGGAGGGCATTTGCCTGGAAAGCTTTGTACGGGATGAGGAGAGTGTGGAAATCTGACATGTGAGATATCAAGAGGTGGCTGTTCCTGGCTAGCCTCGGAAACACAGACGTTTTTATTTCCAGGGAGAAAAAAAAGTCTGGGACCGAGTCCACTTCAATTTGGCATAGCATAGCGCAAATGTCGATCACTCCCTGCTGATCGTCTGCACCTTTGTTAAATTGACGCACACACATACACAGACACACTCCTCTCTCTCTCTCTGTCGCTCTAATGAATTAGTCTCATGTCGCGCAGCTGCGTCTAGATTCTCCCTGCGGATCCTGTCGGGAGCTGCCTATGCCATAGAATACATACAGTAGGTGGACCCCAGGCTAGTTCCTGGCTACAGTAGGATCAATACTGCTGTACGGGGCCAAGACAGTACAGCAGGAAAACATCCTGGATGGTGTGTCTACACAAGAATCCTACGAATGGCACTTGATGTCACATGGGAGGACCACATCAGAAATGTGGACCTCTACACAGGCCTTTCATGGGTCATGGGTAAGGTCAGGGAGAGAAGGATGTGGCTGGCTGGGCACTGTGACACCCAAAACTGATGCAGAGCCCAATGACACTGTGGGAGCCAACCCAGTACAGCTAGCAGAGAAAGGGGGCACACCATCGATGTGGAAAGGATTGCATTGCTGTGCCATTGCACTGATAATGATTATTAATTGTTTTGAGACAAAAACGAGATACTATACGGTGAGACATGAAGCACAGACTGTAATGACAATTTATTTGTTTTTACTCTGTATACCGTTGCTCTGTATTGTTGATGCTTCTTGTATTTCCTTTTGCCTTATATTGCTGTATACAACAGTACTTTTTATTGTCCTTACTCTTTACCTATAACTCTGTACCCTTAACTGCTGTGCCGCCTCTGGGCGACACTGCAGAGCTCCAGATATAGATATAGCTGTATTAGAGGGAGTGGAGGGAAACAATCTAGTCCACCCCCCCCCCCCCCCCCCCCCGCCACACCACCTGATAAAGCTACGAGGAGCTATAAAATAAGCATTCCAGAAGAGATGCTTTCATGTTTAATCACATCATTTAGAAGCAGCGTAATTATCTGATGCTAGGAAGCGTAATTATCCGATTGAATTATCTGTTGGAGGCCAGTCTATGATGTCAGTACTATGACGTCATAGTACAGTACAGTACAGTACAGTACAGTACAGTACAGTACAGTACAGTACAGTACAGTACAGTACAGTACAGTACAGACAGACAGACAGACAGACAGACAGACAGACAGACAGACAGACAGACATGCTTCCTGCACAAATGTTCAGCTCTGCCATAGTCATAGTGTCATGTAATTTAGAATTACATGAATACAATGTTAGGTTAGGTTTATGTTAAATAATTAGATCTCCTCTCACCTTGATACCTGCGCTGACCAGGAAGTCCACCAGCACTGACTTGATCTTTGTTTGACCGGACTTGAAGTCATCCCCACCAATGAACACCCCTCTCTGCACTGCCAGCTCCACAGCCCCAGGGACAAAGGTGTTTTGCGGGGCCCCATTGATGTATGCGCAGCCCTCCAGTATACTGGCCACCGCAAAGACAGTGGAAGGAGAAACCTCTGCTGCACCAGACTTTGAAGATATAAGGAAACAACCAGCGTTTATTCCTATCTTATCATCATGGCAGAATTTGACAGGACCTGTCTCAGTAGTTGAACACAGAGCAGAGAGACCACCAGGCATGCAAGGTGATATGTTTCTCCATCTCTCTCTATAGCATAACTGTAGCATAGTCTGTGGTGATTATTATTGGAAGTTATGGGATTTGCCGAAGGTAATACACCTGAAAGACATGATCAATGCCGTACATGTGTACTGCAGACTGGAGATAAAATAACCACTAGGGCAAGAGCAAATCATAATTTCATTCTCCACCATCAGAGATTAGAAACAGACGACTATTTCAGGCCTGCGGTGAGTTTTCAATTAGTGTGTGTGTGTGTGTGTGTGTGTGTGTGTGTGTGTGCGTGCGTGCGTGCGTGCGTGCGTGCGTGCGTGCGTGCGTGCGTGCGTGCGTGCGTGCGTGCGTGCGTGCGTGCGTGCGACGGCGTGCGTGCGTGCGTGCGTGCGTGCGTGCGTGCGTGCGTGCGTGTGTGCCCACAGTAAAGTGTTAGGAAGAGTAATCTTTTTATCCTTTAAGCTTTAAGCTTTATTAATCACACAATGTGATTAGGATTACTGGTTCCTAGATTACTGGTTCCTAGAATTAGTTTGAGATTAAAGTAGCTCATAACGCTAGCCATTGACATCATTTAGTCGTTTCCCATACAGATTACACCTGTAGCCCTTGAATTTTATAGTAGGATGTGACAGGAAGAAACCTTTGCTTGTAAAACTTTTGTATACCCCTCTTCATTGTCATTCTGATCTATTTTCCAGTACAGTGGAGAGAAAAAGTAGAGAGAAAGGAAGTAACATGTAACACTCTGTGTGGCTTGGCCAGGCGTTCCAAGCCCGTGGGAAGTCAACAGGGGAGTGCTTCCCACCGGCTTGCCACCCAGGCTAGCAACTTCTACAGGTTGGTCAGTAGGCTTGCTCAGCAGGGAGCAGAACTGGGAGGGATAGTGTGTTTCTCTGCATGCATTATGCCTCCCAGGGTGAAAGCCCTCACTAGGTGCGTTTCCATAAAGCCGTTTCTTTGCGCATTAAGGCTCTTGCGCAAAATCTCCTGGATGGAAACACATCAACATGCGAATAAGTCTCCATTTTTCGCAAAAACACTTTTTCGCTTGGAGGTTGCGGATTTAGGCTTTTTCGAAAAAAGGGAAATGCGCAAATAGTGTATGGAAACACTTGCGGAAAAGGTTTTTAATTAGAAAGCATTGAACTCGCATTATATCGCTTTTGAACAGTTGGGAAATAAAATAAAACAACGATGGGGAGGCAGTGGAGTGAACGGTGCAGTGGAGTGAACCTAAACGTGTAGGCTATAGGCTATATAGCCGATGAAACAAGTTATTCACAACTGTTTGCAGCTGCAATCAATCAATTTACAGTATAAACGACCAGTATGCTCCAATCGAGTCCCGTGACATATAGGCTACATGTGCCCCGAATATATTAAGACAAGCATTACACAACAAATCGTTCTTTGTACGTTCTTTGACTGTAGGTGTCGTCAATACTGTGAAAGCAGCAGACGGTCGGTCAGCCGCTGACCAGGGATCAGATTACAGCGCAGAATATGGGGTCCCGTCCGTTAAACTGAGATACATACAGCATACAGCATACATACAGCGCATCAAATCAATGGTGTGAACATCGATTAGGACTACTTTACATGAGCCTCACTTTACTGGCAAAACAGTGCAACCTACTGCACATTTCATGAACTTATTGCATATGCGCATTTTATCAGTTTAATGGAAACACCGACAATTCGCTTTTCTTTTTTCGACTTAATGAACATACGCTTCCTTTTTTCGCAAAGGCTTAATGGAACCGCACCTAGTGTCAGGTGAAAATAAGTGACTAGCGACTCCATGTGTATCAGAGGAGATGTGGTAGTTATGTACTGTGCTGCAGTAGCAGCAGTACATATACTAAGTGGTTACCTTGATGGCAGCCAACAGGTTCTGAGCTGTGTCATTGACCCCGGGGATGATGCTACAGAAGCGTTCGGTGTTGGCGGTCCACAAGACGATGACTTTGTCCACACCGCTTGACCGCCGGAAGTCTCTAATGTCATCTCTGATCTGTTCCATCTAGAGATGAAAGGTTAGAGTTAGAATTAACACCACACAAAGGAACATCATGTATTTGTCCTCCTTAATTACTCAAATTGTCATCTTCTGGAAAAAACACATCTTGGTTGCGGGACTTTGGAAAAGATTACATTTTCTGCCCATGGATGTGTTGAAAACTTGAATAAACATTGGCAGTCTCTCATCTCTCACTTCTAAAAAATACAAACAATCGCATTAGAGTGCCAGATATGTGATTATATTTGGAATATTATAAATGACCCTGGGATGTGTACATGCATCTGAATCCATGTAGCGACACAAGGAGGCTATGTGTAGGTTCGAGGGTTTGGGTAATTTGTGCATCCTGAATTATAATTTATAACTGCAACACTTGCTGTTTAGAAAACAAATTATTTTATCTCCATGCATCAGGCCGGAACGGCCGAGGGTGGGGATTGTTTTCGGTTCTGTGAGTCTGTCTGTCTGTCCATCTGCAGCTAATCTCAGGCCCTGTAGATATCAAAATTGGCATAATCAAGGCGCAAGGTTAGACCATGCGCCATGGCGCAAAGTTCCACCGTTAAAACAAGACAGACTTGAGACTAACCTGCTCAGCCATGGTCCCTGTGAGCACATTGTCAGCCCGGCTCTCTTGGTTAGCAGCAATGAATTCTGGGATATAGATGGATGCCCTGGGTCTCAGGCAGCACATGAGAGGACGGAGCTGCTCCTGCACTGACCATTCAAGCACTTCAGCTCTCTCCATTGCACGACCCAGGTCCAACGATGAGATGTCCCATCCTAATAATAAAACACACACACACACACGCACGCACGCACGCACGCACGCACGCACGCACACACGCACGCACGCACGCACGGGAGGCCCAGGCTTGAATCTCGGGTAGAACATAATGAAACTTGCCGATTGTAGCTTAAAGAATACATTATGCAACATTTCTCGCCCCAAAAACAAACTCTATGAAATTCCATAAATGAAGTAGTGAAAATACAAGCTCACAATGCATCGCAATGCAACACATTATGACCTTGCATTGTTCACTAGTTTGGGTCCCAGAGAGACATCAAATTTCTATTTTGGGTCTTTATCTAACGCTTGGAAACCACTGCTCTATGAGTTAATATTTCCCAACCCTTCTCCTAAGGAATGACCAAAATTATGTAAAAGACAACTCTGACCTCTCTGGCTCTCTCTCTCTCTCTCTCTCTCTCTCTCTAGTACACATATCACCTCACCCACGTTGCCACTTATCATTTAGGGTAAAATGTCAGACTTCATGCTGTCTGTGTAGAATCACCCATACCGTCAAAGGTGATATCATCAGGGTGCACCATAGGTAGGAGGTCACGGAAGGGCACGTTGACCTCTCCCTCCGGCCCCGACCCCAGACAAACAGTAGACGCCTGCAGAAGTGAGCCAAAATAGTTTGCTCTCTAAAGAACGTTGAAGAATGGAAAGAGAAGGGAAAAGGTTACAATACAAACCATTCTACTCTCAGTTGAATCGTCATTCATCATGCATCATGTGTTTTTATCATCACAAATGTATTCATATTTTATATCAAGGAGACAATGAAGTTGAAGATACCTGCGAGAAGAAACATCTGTCAATTTAACACTCAGATTGAAGTGAACGCTGCATAGTTTACCATGTGAGACACAGTGGTAGTAACAGAGAAAGAGGTTTAACAATGTCCATTTAAGGTAATGATGTGAAGACCTAGTCAATTAGGCTCCAAGCGGTCTACTGGACCTGTCAGCATGTCAAAGATATTAATGAGATTTCTCCTCTCTGCCGCTGCAGAGTGGAATTCCCAAACAGTAGCCTGTTAAATTATCATACCATATTAAACAACTAAAAAGTGAATTGATTTCAACAACAAAAAATAAGCACACAGCCGCATCAGAAGAAGCAAATGGCAAATTAAACTATTTAGTCAATAAGATCAATCATTTTGGGGCACCAATGGCCTAGTGGTTAAGGTTGCATACCATATAGTCACATAGGTCCTCATTCACAAAGGAGAAATACGCCACAGTGTAACGGAAGCGTAAAGGTCATGCGTATAGATATCGGAAAATCCGTCCGATCACGCTACGGTTAAGTCCCGTGTTATTCAGGGAACCAGGTGTAATCACTTCATTTGTGCGGATCGGCGAGTGTATCCTTTCCGCATTTTTTCCAAGCGATTCGCCTGGTGTCGCCTGGTTTGATGGAACATCCACGACCATATAAGGCAACAGGAAATATCGAAATACGTCATCATAGACTGCACAGAGGATTCCCAAGTTTTAAATTATATACAACAGCCGCGATGAGCTTGTAGAGCAGTTAATTTTGACAGGCGGGTCTCTGGCTCTGCACGGACAGATCTTCAAGCAAACAGCGCGAGTTATATGTATATAATTATAAACGAAACTTGCCAACTTGGCACGCATTGCTTCACTCCTTGTTAAATGTCAGAACGTTAATAAGTTAACTGATGTTACAGTTACTTTCACATAATGAGAAAGAAGTTAATTTGTACTGTTCACCACACGACCAAATGCTATATTAAAACTCGGCAATGATAAAAGGCCCTATTGATTAGTCTACTGCGGTGATTGATTCCCTGCCCTGCACTGTCGGATTTGGAAAGCAAATATATGGACATGCATGGACACAGGACATATTTTCTTTCTTTTTTTTCTTGTGGGATTTGGACTAAAGGCTATATTTCATCCGATCCAACTACGTTGTATGTTTCCTCAGCTGCAGGTAAGAGTTGGCTATTCTGTGTGGCGTCCGCATGTGATCAATATACATTATTATAAATTAATACCACGACGCAAATGGAGGCAGATAGTTGCTTGCAGCAAAGGCATTTAGGCCTACGTGAAACTTTAATTGGCTGAGTCTCTGTCAACATGCTGATCAGCGAGTTACAGTAATAATCATCATCAACAGCCTTTCTTGTCTGTCTGTCCGTCATGTTTGTGAACAATCGCGAGTGGAGGTGAGCTGGCTTAAAACTATGATATGACTGGCCGACTTTCAAACACGCTGATGCCATTCATTCAAATAGGCTAATGTGGTCTTCTATTTTTTATATAGGGCTAATCCCCCCCCCCCACACACACACACACCGACAGTCAGACTGACTCAAAGGAGCTCCATAACGAAACAATTTAAATAGGCCTATACTGCAGACATTACTACACTAAACAACATTGGATTCGTACAGTGCAGAATGCAGATAAGTGTATGTTCTTATTATAATTGTGAGTTTGTTTTTTAACATGCAGCGCGAGTCCGCGAGATCCGATCTACAATCTCACAACGCGTTGTACTGCGAGTAGAAGGCTGCCGAGTGAGCAGCCCCAATCGCGCATGCTAGAAATATCCTAATAAATAAATAAAAAGATGTCGGCCTCGGGGGCAGTTTCTGTATGGGACTCTAGGCTAACTTGCCTCTAGAATGCATGCATATAGGCATACAAGTGATACTTGGCTTTTATATAGGCTATCATTCTTTTATGTGCTGACCAATGTTGGGGACACATGCCTACATATTTTATCTGAGGTTTGGGGACTTTTAATTGATTCAGCATGAAGACTAAAGCCTTCTTAATACATCTACGCAAGCCGTACACGACCATGAGAGCTGGCGCAGCTTTTAGCGGAATTTCCGACCAACCAACGGCAGCGTCAAGTTCACGTTCAAGTTCATGAATTCCCACGTAATGTGGGAATCCACGTAAATGCCTGTCCGCTCACGCTCCGCTCACGTAACGTCACTTTATGAGCGTAAACGCCGTTGTGAATGAGGACCTATAGCCTCTAATGCCTGGCATCGACTTGTGAGTTCAATTCTCATGCCCGATGACAACCATTGCTGTGTATCTGTCTCTCTCCCAATGTCCTGCCACACTACACTGTGCTATCTAAATAAAGGCAGAAAAGCCCAAAAAGCAAAAGATAGCAATAATATTGTTGCTGACAATACATGGAAACTGTCAAAAACTGTTAAATATGTAAACAATGGCCTGTGTTCAAATAGATCTATATCAGTTAGTCACAAGCACAAGATAATATAATTGGTTAAATAATTATAAACCCCACAGACAGACGTAATGTCATTTTCAAAAATGTTTGACAATAGTGGAAGGTCAGACAATGCATCGCAATTTGCCACATTGTGATCTATCTTGTAAATCTGCTATTTTCGCTACTTTTGCGCCACAGTATAATTTACACGTTGACGCACTGTGAGCTTGTATATCAGCTATATTTGAAATGGGGCTTAAGTGGTTAATTCATCATATATTTTTGTTTGGTTTGGATCCTATACGAGTCCCTTCTGAGAAATGTAGTGGAGACCTACAGCATTTCTATTTGAAATAACAGAGTGAAAGTCATGAGCTTAACAAATACTCAAAATGTTTTAATTAGTTCCAGTACTCAAAAATCAAATGTACTTAGTTACTGTCCAACACTGCTTGCATGTGTGGGTGTCTCTCTCCTCACACCTTTTCTCCAGTCTTGGTCCTCCAGGTGAGGCCCAGTCTGTTGGCCAGTACAGCAGCAGTGACAGTCGTACCATTGTTTCCCCCCCAGCCCACCAGCATGACACCCAGTCGGGGAACATGGCGCTCTGTGTGGAATGTCATCTCGCTGGTGGTCGGGGTTATCTGAAACAAGAAGATTCAAATGTGAATCTGTGTGTGTGTGTGTGTGTGTGTGTGACGTGTGTGTGTGTGTGTGTGTGTGTGTGTGTGTGTGTGTGTGTGTGTGTGTGTGTGTGTGTGTGTGTGTGTGTGTGTGTGTTGATTGAAGTATTTATTAACAGTTTGCAGAATTACAGTACATTTCAAGCACAACTCAATACAAAAACTGTAAATTGTGAGTGGACGACCCAATAAAGCATTACACTTGTTTACAAGAGGGTCCACCTTGTTCAATTCATCAAAAGTGTGTGTGTGTGTGTGTGTGTGTGTGTGTGTGTGTGTGTGTGTGTGTGTGTGTGTGTGTGTGTGTGTGTGTGTGTGTGTGTGTGTGTGTGTGTGTGTGCGTGCGTGCGTGCGTGCGTGCGTGCGTGCGTGCGTGTGTGTGCTTTATTATTAGGATGGGACATCTCATCGTTGGACCTGGGTCGTGCGATGGAAAGAGCTACAGTGCTTGACTGGTCAGTGCAGCAGCAGCTCCGTCCTCTCATGTGCTGCCTGAGACCCAGGGCTTCCATCATGTGCCAGCATATTCCAGCATATGTGTGAGAGTGCGTTTTCATAAACGTATGCTTGCGTGTTGTGTATATGACACACATGTTCAAACAGCTCATATAAATTAGCCTGCAGGGTTTCTCAAAGTATGTGCCGTGACCTCTTAAACCCTATATACTTTTAGTTTTTCCTACTTGCTACTCGAAGAGGGCGGTCGCATTTTTCTTCTCTCTCCCTCCCTGTCTGTATTCCCTGCTTGCCTCTGCTCGTGTCTCTCTACACCGTCTCTCTCGTCTAAAATCTAAATCTCTCGCCAAACATGGAATTAATTAGTGCATTTGACAATTTTTTTCAGAATGCCGGAGCTGGCGAGACGGTTTGTCCACAGACATTTTCTGCTGGTTATGTTAAAGACCCTTTTTACGAAAAATGGGGGATCTTGTGCTTAAGTGTACTCGGCGTGGAAGATGTGGAAGACCTCTACATCATTGGATTTATGTTGGCAGGCTGGGTGCTATTGGGCCTTGGCCTGGGCCTGACCTATACCGGAAGATTTCGACAGGAGCAGATGAAGGTGCTCCAAAGCTGGCCTCCGTGGTGAACGACCTGTGCAGAGTGGTGGGATCTCATACTGCGGCACTAGTGGAGCTTAATCGGAAGCTGGACACTCAGTCTGCGGCACTGCTGGAGCTTAATCAGAAGCTGGACAACACCCTTGAAAGACTTTCTGAAAGACTCATTGCCCAAGACCGGAAAATGGACATCACCTTGGAACGTTTGACCTCACTGCAAGGAACCTTACTGCGAGCACAACTGAGAGGAGAATATGAATAAAGTTCGTCTCCTCGCCTAAAAATCCTGATTAACCGGCCATTAAATCGGCTTCCCTTACAGATGGAAAAGACAGTGGAGAAAAATCAGCAGAAATCACGCACCCCACCACACAGCCAACTGAGGGTGCTTTTCGACTGAGAACCAAGGCTGTCGTCTCCACAGCTAGCTGTGTTTACCTCCCACTATCTGGACTTTGAGACAACGCGACCCTGAGACCCAGATCCGGGGGGGTCGCTCAGGATACGCAGACATAAACAATGAACTTAACGAGACACTTCACACACATTCCCGCACCACACGCCGCCTTCACCCTACCCACACCCCACCCCCCAACCCCCACCCGCGCTGTTCCGGCTGTGCTTCACTTTTTTCCTACGCGCACGCAGCCCCTCCATCCAGAAGGGTGGCGTGTGGGGGTAGTGGTTTTTTTGTTGCCCAGACCTACAACCCGCCCTGCCCCCCATCCAAGTGCATTCTGTGATGTATGCCCCCTACCCCCCCTCCCTCTCTGTCTGTCAACGCCCCCACCCCAACCCTGCCTCCAGCCCCTGCATCCTCCCCTTTCTTTCTTTCTTTTTTTTCTGCAAGGACGAAACTAGTGGCGGCACACTCAGTTGCAGCGGCTCAGTGCACTCTTTGTTCATTCATTCCATTGTCTTTCAAGTATTTGTACACTATGTACAGTGACAATAAATTTAATCTAATCTAATCTAATCTAGTAAACGTGATACTTTGTTTATTCTTTTTTTAATGTGCATGTAGTACACCAAGTCTCCTTGCCAAAAATAGCCGATCTACAAGCTGTGAACTTGTAGATTGGTGGTTAAAATAATATACCATTTTATCTTTTTCTGTGTCACTTGTTTTTCTTGGATATGGGTGTCCCTTATTAGCATTTCAGGTTCGCAACCCTATACAAGCCTATGTGATGCATGCCCACACTGACAGAAAATGTGACTTACTGTGATGTTGTTCCCATCTCTGTGTACCGCTGTAGTATGGTAGGAGTACTGAGCTTCAATGAGTGTATCTGTGTACCTGACATTAGGACTGTTGATGTGAATGTTCTCTGACATGGCCGCAGTCTGCAAAGAGATCAAAGAAGATTTAAAAACAGGTCAACCCACCGCCTGCACTGGAGTCAGAAAAACCTCCTATAACAATTATGTGTTGATTTAATTTTCCCAATGTCGTAAAAAATGCCAGCTTCCACACGTTAATAGTCACAGACAGTGTAGGCTAAGTAGCATACTATAAGTATAGGCTATGCACTCTGCTAACACATTTCAATTGCATGATAAAAATGGAAAACATTGCAATGCATTAGGATGGTTAGCGAATATAATATAGGCCTACTACAGTGTACTGCACTGTTATAGCCTAGGCCTACATATGAGAATGACGCCGGGAGGTAATAGTAGCCTAACCTAGTTAAAACAAAAAGTTTACACAAGAAGCAACAAGCAAATCCAGAATATTTGCTTACCCTTGCTTTCTTCCAATGCAGCAAGATACACAATGTTCTCTAAATAAAGCTGATAATATCCGCAGGTCAACCTGGCATAAAGTGTACAATTGTTCGTCCCCTGGGCGTCAGCATCGGAATAGAAAGCAAATATGTTTCTGCTGACCCTCCGATCTATAGCCTATACTCGGTCCTGGCCCGCGGCTGCGAGAGGAGTGTCTTATACCGGTCCGTAGAGGCATGCAGTCATCGAAATAAAGACGTTAAAAACAAACCACGAATGAACCAACAAGAACAATGCAATGCATGATGACAAATGAGTTTGTTTAACCAAAACCGCGGAGTCAAAATGTATGGAACAAAATATTTTACATCGCAGAAAAGTGATCGGCGCATTCCAACAACGAGTCTAAAAATAGGCTATAGCTATAAAACGTTAAAACATCTAGGCTAGAAAGACTGTCTGTTTTTCTACAAGCCAGCCTACCAGTAGTTTGAAGAACATATTAATTGGGTTTTCAAAGTTAATAGGCCTATATTTTAATGGCCCTAACTAATTAAGCCATAGTGATTCGACTTCAAGTGATGATATTTAAAGGGCTCACATTGCCTATTTGCCTAATATGACAAAGGGATTGCACATCAAAGTTGGTGAAAATAGCCTACTTTGGTGGCAAATTAATTGTCAAAAGTGATATGCAGGGAGACAGATATGTTTCAACTTTCTACCAAAGGAAAACATGTCAAGACAAATAACTTGTTCTGTCAACCTGACTTGACTTGCATTAGGCAGTTTAAGGCTCCATAATTTGTTAACATTTTCTGTTCAGTGTCCTCCACAGACCTGAGTAGCCTACATCTGTGGAGGACACTTGGCCCTATACAACAACGGTAACATTATGAATTCGGCCAAACTCTGCATACAATTGATATTAAGATTTAAATGAAGAGGAATCCTTTTTTTAATCATTTTGAAAATGCTTGCAGATGCAGATTCCACAACACCAATAGAAATGTGCCTGAGGATGTAACCTATACATTCTACATACCTCTGAACAGAGACAGAAAGGCACTTGACCCCATGGTAAAGTACATGGATGGAGTCGAGCCTGTTTGTTTGTGTGAAGACCTTAACAGGAGCCCTTGTACAGGGTTTCTTTGACTATGCATGCACCTCCTGGTACCACAGCACCTCAAAGGCCCTTAAAACCAGGCTCCAGACTTCCCAAAACAAACTGGTCAGGCTCCTACTTGACCTCGCCCCCCGAACCCACCTCACCCCTGCCCACTTCGACAGGCTGGAATGGCTTAGGGTCGACGACAGAGTACAGCATCTTGCAATGGGTCTGGTCCACAAGATTCGATACACCACCAAGATACCCATGTACCTGTCTAGATACTTCCTTAATGTTAACGAAGTCCACACCCACAACACCAGAGGGAGTGCAACGAACCATGTACAACCCAGATTCGGCACAAACAAGGGAATAAATTATTTTCGCTCCTATGCCACCAAAATGTGGAACGCCCTACCAACAGTCATTAAGACATGCGAATCCCTTGACTCCTTCAAAACCGCTCTCAAAGGGCACCTACGGATGGCTGCAATTCGAAACTGGCCCCCGTAAAATCGAAATCCCTCAAACACGGACGCAAGGACAACACAAGAGACGGTCGCGGCCACACAGCCAACTCAAGGTATGGCCACTGAGCCGACTTGGGGACCCAACGCAAGGACAACACAAGAGACGGTCACGGCCACACAGCCAACTCAAGGTACGGCCACGGAGCCGACTTGGGGACCCAACGCAGCTCCTCCAAGGAAAACAAACAAATGAACGGAGCTGAACGTGAATCCCCCCCACCGTCCACCCCTTTTTTTCCCTCACTGTATATGTTTCTTTTCCCTTTTTACCTCCTTTATGATGAATTCCTGTTCTGTCCTTTGTCTATATAGAAGTGTCTATTTGTACGTCTCTAAATGTTTTTGATGAATTGAACATTGTGGACCCTATTGGAAACAAGTGTAATGCTTAATTGGGTCGTCCACTCACAGTTAACAGCCTTTGTATTGAGTTTGTGCTTGAAATGTACTATAATTCTGCAAACTGTTAATACATTTTTCAATCAATCAATCAATCAATAGGGGGGCTTTCAGATATGAACTGCTTGGAAGATGGGGTATGGGGGTGTGGGGTTAGGAAGAGGCCAAATGCCCAATGTTTTTTTTCTATTGAACAATGAAAATGGTCAGACCACAACATATTAAGATTTTGTCATCATGAAACAATGGTTGCAAAAATGACAATTTTTCTGCCCAGAACTTGAATATAGGTTGATAGGTTCGCATGTAGACTATTTGAGCAAACTAATCGATCAGTTCACGGAAATAAACTCTGGGAAATGTGCCTGAGGATGTAACCTATACATTCTACATACCTCTGAACAGAGACAGAAAGGCACTTGACCCCATGGTAAAGTACATGGATGGAGTCGAGCCTGTTTGTTTGTGTGAAGACCTTAACAGGAGCCCTTGTACAGGGTTTCTTTGACTATGCATGCACCTCCTGGTACCACAGCACCTCAAAGGCCCTTAAAACCAGGCTCCAGACTTCCCAAAACAAACTGGTCAGGCTCCTACTTGACCTCGCCCCCCGAACCCACCTCACCCCTGCCCACTTCGACAGGCTGGAATGGCTTAGGGTCGACGACAGAGTACAGCATCTTGCAATGGGTCTGCCCAGAACTTGAATATAGGTTGATAGGTTCGCATGTAGACTATTTGAGCAAACTAATCGATCAGTTCACGGAAATAAACTCTGGGAAGGATAATAATAATTTGATTATAGGCTATTTGACAGTGAAGCCTGTTTTGTTTGTTAAAGTAGCAACTTGTTTGAGTTAATTAAATGTAATTTTGTCTAATCTGTATGAGTAATACAATATAGCTTTCATACCATTGGGGTGGACGGTGGTTGTATTTTGTCTCCCTGCTCTTCTATTGAGATTTTAGATTGTGTCAAAGGTCATGTCTCACCGCCTACCTTTACCCTGCACCCTAAAATAAAAAATATTGGCACTTTGGCTACCAGTGTGTGCGGCCACCTTCTTGTCTCTTGAAGACTATACATATTTGCACCTCTCAAGACAGGATTTGACACAAATTGTAACCTGATGCTCAAGATACAATTTATCCTCATGGGCAAGCAGGCCAGGCAGGGCAGGCTCTATTAGAAATGTCAGCACTTGTGCAGGGGTAGAAGCATAGAGTATAAAGAAGGAGGGTAGAAGAGGAAAGTAAAGTTATATGTCCCCAGTGGTCGCCTTGCCCTTCATCTGGTTTTGAGTAGCCTCGGTCCCAGGCTTACTTTTGGGTTTTGAGAGATTACGTAAAGGCCTGCCTCTTTGCTAACCCGTTGATTGGACGGAGAATCGTTGCGTCATGAACGGAAGCTGTCGCCTAGGCTAGTGCTGAAAAACTTCCGCCTTCAATTGTAAAGAAAACACAGCAGCTAAAAGGCGATCGACGGCGTAACCCTGCAATTTAACAAGTCACACCAAAGGTAGATGTAGCTAGATATTTGTCACGTGTTGCTAGAGTGGCAGAATCGGCACAAAACCGCTTGCCTGTTATGTTTTACGTGAACAGTAAATATAAACCTAGTACCTTCAACGTTAGTTAGCCTGTAAGCTATGCTAACAACTGGTAGCAGCCATAGGCCTCTATTGGACCTTTACGTGATTTGGGTTATGTCGATATAAATGTTACCCAACCTAATCATGTTGACGTTATAACATTGTTGTGCCATGTTGTCATAAACAATGCATTTGGCATTTCACCAGCTACTTTGCTAGCAGGGAGGCAAGTAGGCAACGTATGCAAACTGTTGACTTCCACTGACTGCATTCGAGTCAGTTTTACCTGCTCTTTCCAATGTCTCAGCAACCGTGGTCACGAAGTTCACAGCAGAATGGTTCAATCATATGACTAGATAAATAGCTTATTCAAAGCAGGGATGACGAGAAACGCCATTTCTTAGCTTACTGTAGGTGAAGTGAGTGAAATCTGAGAAAGACAGCTGACTATCCCGTTCTGGTCTCTCATCATTTCCCCAGGCTGTCATCACTCTGGTGTTTACAGAGTGTGTGAGTGTGTGTGGGCGAGTGCATGTGTGAGTGTGTGTGAGAGTTGCTGTCTGCCTCCCCTGCACTTTTTCACTGCCAAGCCGCTCCTCCCTGGAGGATGACAATGGAGGAGATGAAGAATGAAGCGGAGACAAGCTCCATGGTATCCATGACGCTCTACGCTGTGATGTACCCAGTATTCAATGAGGTAGGGATTTTTTTTACGTCTGGATACCCCGTCCAGGACACTTCTAAAATTGTCTGACTTAAATGCTTGAGTGTGGTTTGCGTTTGTGTACGCAGTACAGTGACAGTATGTATGTATGGACAGGTTGCTCAGTCTTTACTCTGTGTGTGTGTCCTGTTTGTTTTTCAGCTGGAAAGGATCAACTTGTCAGCAGCTCAGACGCTTAGAGCAGCATTCATTAAGGTAGGACTTCTGCCTGACATCCTAGACTTTTAGTAATCCGACCACACGTGTAATGTGTTTGAGATTTTCGACTGCACACATTCAGACATTTCTCACTTTGGCTTGAATCAGACCGGTTGCATCAACCTCTTTTTTCCTCTTGTCTGTTGCTTGACAGACATTTGAAATAGTGAAACTATCACAGCCGAGGTATTCCTTGAGGTATTGTTAATTTTGGTGCCAGATGTGCAGATCTGGTTTACTTATGCATTGTAGACTTCACTGCCTTGTTTTGCAAGATGGTTGGCACTAAACGGAATTTGTTGGCACTCTAAACTGCATTTCATTAGATTTTGTCGGATGCAATTGCTGTGTTTGGAAAAGACAGGAAAATTACTAATTAGGTCGAATTTGGACAGGATTCCCCTTTAAAATATCTCTACACTGCAGAATTGTAATGCCACATCATAACCTTTTTATATCATTGCTGTTGGGCAGAAAACTCTTATCTCCATATTTTAACTTCACGTTTGTTCGTAAATTAAAGGTATGTGAAGTGATTTTCTTAGGTTAAAATAAGTTACATAGCTCAATATTCTGATAGTATTCATAGTTATAGAGTGTTTGTTCAGTAACAGGAGTCTCCCATGTCTATCCAGCTCTTTATTAAAGCATGCATTTTCAGGTTGGGATTCAATCAGGATACAGACAGATTAAACGAGTGAAATTGGAAGTGATGACAAATAAATGAGCAGACAAAATTGGAACTGGAACACTAAAAAAATGAAGCTGATAAAAGGGTACTCTCTCCTGATTGGCTGAAAGTCTGTCACCTACCTGAAAATGTATTTTCTGTTTATTAACGAGCTGAGAGACCTCTGTTACTGAACGAACACTCTGACAATGATTACTATCACAATATAGTGCTTTAAGCTTTTAACAACAAAAAGGAGAAAATCACACCTGTGTGCAACTGTATCGTGTGGGGGTCCACGGGGGTCCCCGCAACATCCAGACCCCCAGGCACGTGCCCAGGGGGCAGCCCGGTTCTGGCGAGCCACCCCACGTCCGAAACCGTTGAGAAATGACAGAGTTACTGTGTGGGGGTCCCCGGAACATCCAGACCCCCAGGAACGTGGCCAGGGGGCCTTCCCGCGTTGCAGCTTTCCGTGCTCGGACATACAGACACAGAGACAGGCAGGCACAGGGACAGACATACATACATACATACACACATTGCTACGTAATGGAGCGGTTAGGCACTGCCCAAAAATGTTTGATAAATTACAGTGTCGCATAAAGGTAGCAAAAATAGCCAATCTACAGGCTCCAAACGAGTTTTGTAGATGAGCTATTTTTTATGAAAAGTAAGGAAGGAAAAATGTATTAGGGCGCACACTGCCCTCTGGCTTTCCTAAATGTGTAATGCTGTAGGTGTAGAATAACTTTTACAGAATGCTACAGCAAGCGTTTTGACTAGAACCAGGAAGGAAGCTCACATCACCCCTGTTTTTTGAAAGGCCTTACGCTGGCTTGCAAATCAGTCTGTTTTTTGAAAGGCCTCACACTGGCTTGCAAGTCAGTTTTAGAATTGTCGTATAGATTATTTTATTTTTGACATCCTCGCTCCAGAATAAATCGATAACATTCTGCGAAGAAATATTTCAGGTAGAGACCTCCGATCTGCTGACTCCCATTTTAAGTTAAGTTATCCAATATCCGCTGTAGCAAGACAAAAAAAAATATGGAAAGGCTGTTTTCAGCTCTTATGGACCCAGACTCTGGAACAGCCTCCCAGTGGAATCTCAGCAAAGCCAAATCAGATTTAATCTAGCCTTTTACCCAGAAGCCCTTAAACCCTTAAAGGACCACTTCACCACTTTTCAACTTCTCTTCCTATAATTGGTCCTAACTAATGTTCATGATAAAATACCACAATTGTTTCCTACTCAGTCTGTGTCTCATAGGAAGGCTGTGGGCAGTTCAGAAACCCGTCCACCAGTGACATCATCGATGGTGAATCCAAGCTAATAGAAACAGCAGGCTTTCTTTTCCTGAAAAGTTGCAATGCAAAAGTTGAAGCCATCGTTCTCACGATAATACAAATCTAAATATTGCCCAACTGCCCAAAGCCCTCCTATGAGACACAGACTGAGTAGGAAAGAATGGTGGTGTTTTATCATGAACATTAGTGAGGACCAATTATATGAAGAGATGTTGAAAAGTGGTGAAGTGGTCCTTCAACTCTTGTTCAATTTAATGACTTCTTCAATGTTTTTAACTTTTATTGTCTCAATTTGTGTTCACTGTATTCCAGCTTCTGTTTTACTGTTTGATTATGGAATTTGTCCTATGCATTTTAATGTTTGAAATGTGTGTCTGTCGATTGACGGAAATTGAATCAAATACAATTTTACTAATGAGGTTTAGTGGTGTCATCTAAATATTTCTTTGTTTCATATTTTAAAATGAAAAGTTTTATATTTTCAAGATGTTTGTGTTTGCATACTATTTATTTTGATAATAATTTCATGGTCTTAATTTAATGGCCTAGTTTAACAGTTTGACTGCGGGATAAAAACATCGCAATCCCCATTTGACTGCCTCGTTTTTCACCAACCTTTGAAGAACCACCCAGACGAAACGTTCCGAAAATCTGCCTTAAAATGGTGTGATCCTTTGTCGTCGTGTTGAAAAATAATCCAAACTGCCGATCAATAACAGAGTGTAGGACAGAGCCACCCATTGCGTGCCGCCATTGGACTGTATTGGGCCTCAATTTCCCAGAAGCCTTAGCAAGCCAGTGCGACTATTGTTTTTCCGGTGACGTCATCCGAACGTGTCACCCATCACACTCTGTCCGATGGAAAGCCATCGGATAATACGTTTTAAGTCTTAAAACGTCTTAAAGCGCAAATTTAACAATGAAAACATAACTTGTGTAACTTGTTAATGGGAGGGAAGCTGTTCTACATCAATTAACTCATTAATGGGAGGGAAAGTGTTAATCGAATATAGAAACAATAATAATTAAATTGGCTAAATGCATAAAGATTTATTTATTTAGTTAGAAAATGGGATCGTTAAATGGTGAACATGTGTGTGGACTTTGGCAGGCGGAGAGGGAGAACCCTGGTTTGACTCAAGACATCATCATTAAGATTCTGGAGAAGAAGAATGTCCAAATCAACTTCACTGAATCACTACTCCGCATGGCAGCCGATGACGTGGAAGGTGTGTGTGTGTGTGTGTGCATGTGGCCGGGCACGTGTGAGTTTGCACGTCAGTAATTGTGCCTGCTTCTGTATCTTCTTTTGTCTGCAACTCTGCAACAACATATACAGTATTTTCTCTCAAACTTGGTTGGTTGACAGTTTCTCTACACCTGCATTCCATCTGAATGATCTGGGTTCAGGAAATGCAGACTAAACACTTGGGTTGTCTGCATCTGCAATCTCACAGAGTTCATGATCGACCGGCCTGAGCAGGAGTTCCAGGACCTGAATGAGAAGGCCAGAGCTCTTAAACACATTCTCAGCAAGATCCCTGACGAGATCAATGACAGAGTACGCTTCCTACAGACCATCAAGTGAGTATGAACACTAGCAGTGGTAATGATGATAGTGATAGTGGTGACATAAAATAAAAACCGAATTCATCTCCAAAGGTTAATCTGGACTGATACGTGTGCTATGACAACTCTGTCTCATCCAACCACTGTGAAATAACACAGATCATTGGCAATTCAATACATACACTACTGGAAAATCCCAAAATATGTACATATTACACTGAAATCCTCCCCATAGACCGCGACGGAGGGGTGCTGTCTCAAGCGAACTTGAGCCACCACCGAGCGAGCTAAAAGCGAGCGAGTTGCCGTGGTGAACATTGCGAAGTTTGATTGAGCCGACTCAGCTCCGTCCGAGTTGGAACCCAATAGCACAGAATCGTAAATAATGTCAACCCGATCTTACCCAAACACCTCCGTCACTGCCAAAACAGTAGTAGTGTAATATGTACGGATTTGGGGTTTTGGGTGTTTATCATGAAAGGTAAACATAGCTGATCAATGATCATCTGTACTGGGGACGGGCCATATGGACAACTGCAAGTAATATAGAAACATTCAAATACCAAAATGAGTAAGAACTAAGAAGACTCTTAATCGGTGACCAGAGCATTACACAACAATGTTTGCCGCTAAACTATGTAGCATATCACAGTGTGACAGTTTGTCCAGGCTATGGGATCTACAGCCCACTCATTCTTGTGTTCTTATGTCACATGATTGATGGATAGGTGGATAGATAAGGACATTTTGTCATAGCAGTCATAGAAAAGACAAAAAGAACACAAGACCTGCGACATACTAGTGTCATGTCCAGGAGGTGTACTTGTACATCGAGCTGCCACATGCTTACAGAAGACTGCTTGCAGTTGGAAAAAAAAAAAGACATCAATCTTGAGGAGATGGGCTCCTGCCCTCGGCAAGGTCATGTGACTTGCCGAGCCATCAAAAAAAAAGCTGGGTATGTGCTGAAGGGTAATACCTCCAGTACAAACTCTGTGTGAGAGGACGGGTGAATGTTTGTTAATTTACCAGACCATTTATATATTTTATAAGTCAGTGGTACTGTCTCTGATTGGTGTTGTGCTTTTTCTGCAGAGACATAGCCAGTGCGATAAAGGAGCTCTTGGATACAGTCAACAATGTGTTTAAGAAATATCAGTACCAGAATCGCAGAGTGAGTAACACACAAACACATACTGTAACAGTGTTTTCCATTAATTACCTAGACTGTGGCGGTCCGCCATAGTCTCATAATGAACTGATTTAAATTTTCATCATTATCATAATCTATATATGTTGCATGAACATGAAAGATATTAACGTCACAGGGAAACAATTTGAAGATTCTATCACTCGCCCCGCATGTACAAGGCCAAGCGCCAGTGCATATGAACACCCATTGCATGCTTTGTCTCTAAATGTTAACCCAGTATTTTGTTCCCTGCACACACAGGCCCTGGAGCACCAGAAAAAGGAGTTTGTGAAATACTCCAAAAGCTTCAGTGACACCCTTAAAACGTACTTCAAAGACGGAAAGTGAGTAGATCCCTGTCGTTTTCTCTGTGGCAGAGTTTAATCTTCGTTTCACCTCTACAGTGCCTTATCATTCACACGTTACTGCAGAAAATGATTTACTAAACAAACATCTTTCTGCTTCTGTTTTGATAAGCTATGCTCCATGCCGCCAGGGAAATGGTTCAGTCCGTAAAGCCAGTTATCATTATTCTTGTCTGAATGTCTGTCAGTGGCTTTTGTTGATATTTACAGCAGCGCCCTGTTTGTTTATTCATTCTAGCCCATTCTGGGCTAGAATGAATGATGCTGCTATATAAACATTTGAAGTTTTTCAGAACGCTTAAGTCAGGATGTTGAGGGCTTTTTAGAATCGGCCTCAGTCCAAAATGGGCTAGAGAGGCTTCATTCAGAGGGTTGAAATGTTAGCATTTTTAGACATTTTAATATCATGGGGGAAGGTTATACATAAGTGTGAAAACAACACAAATGTCACCACGTACGTGTTCAACAATTTACTGACATGTCAATAGAATCAGACAGACTCGTCTGTTAACACTTATACCGCCATTGGCCGAGGTCTTAATGGCAATTGCGCTTTTATAGCGCTTTCGATTGATCAAGCCATAATGCTACTTACGTTAGCATCGGGTTGCTAGCTGTTGTTGTCATAACACTGGATCACCCATCTTAGAGCTTCGGCACCATAAACACCCATTCTATCTGTTACTTTCAATCGCCTGCATCTCCTATTCCTTGTCCCAGATGGCATTTTTGGTCAAAACAAGGTTTATTTGACGGCACAGAGCCGACGATGTGAAGCTGGGAAAAATGCTGGTGTGAATAATATAATTTGTCAATAAATGCTAGTGCTGTAAGTGTTAAGTGTTATACTCTGGTATGATGCTTCCGGCTGTGGCAGCTACACAGAACAAGCAATGTACACAGTAAATGACCAAGCAGCAATAAAAACTTGGCTGTGCCAACTAAGATGAACCAATTCAGGTTAGAAGAATAATTATATATACAATTGAAGTAATTTGTTGGTTATTTATTTTAAACAATGTATTTATTGACATTTTTCAAATTCAAACCTGAATTGTATTATGAACGGCCCACACAACCCTGCACGGCATTTCCCAGAGTCGGTGTTCCTTGTTCCTTTATTTCTTTTCCTCCTTATTTTTTTTACCTTGCTCGTCTGCTTACAATTTTTTGGTAATGTGACATATGGCTGGAAAAAAAGGCTGAGTTACACTTTCTGTTCACAGCACACACCTGACAATTGACATTGGCTGGGTTTCCCATAGATATTTTGGGTCGCACTTAGCTTGAACAGGAGTGCAGTGCATGCGCACATGCCCTCTAGGCCAGGGGTTCTCAACCCGTGGGTCGCGACCCCTCGGGGGGTCGCCAAATTATTTTAGGGGGTCCCCAAATTATTTTCAAAAAAAGATTTATTCTTTTTTTTTTTTCACGATTTTTCAAAAATAGCTGACCTACAAGCTCGTAGCGTGCCACTCGGTGGCTATGAGCTTGTAGATCTGCTATTTTTAAATAGCTAAATTATAACAATGCTTAAAACACAAAGGGGTTCCCGCCCAAAATGGTTTAAGGTTATTGTAGCAGTCAATTTATATTGGGGGTCGGGAGGGGGCGGGGCGGGGGTCCCGAGACATTGCCAAAGCATTTCCGGGGGTCCCCGGCCAAAAACGTTGAGAACCCCTGCTCTAGGCCACACACACAAGCCTGTGTGCTGGCAGCCAATCGGGCATGTCCTTTTTTGGGAAACATGACATTATAGACATACAACCTAGACTAGAGCACGCAACCCTATCAGGCTTTTGAATGCCAGTTCCAGACCACAACACAACAGAGTTGTGGCCGTCTCTGCCTGCTTTCTACTAACGCATCGAGTAACACACAGGCTGACAGGCAGCCCATGCCGAGGCATGCAGGCAGTGCATGCCACAGGATGGTTATATTTTATACATACTGTACATTAGGCTACATAAACTCTGCTGCCGCCTATCCCAAGGCTTTTTATTTACACCATGGTTTTACATTCACCATCGCTGATGAGCGGCGCTTTGAAGGCGAGAAGGGAGGCTTGCTCATTGTACGAACTCCATTATATCATATGGCTCTGAGTCGATGTGAGCCATGATGTCACAAGTTTTGCGGATTCACCGTTTTGCCTGTTTACATGGGGGTTCTCAAAGATTTCCACTCTGGAAGGTGTTTTCACGTTGTTGCGTTCCCCCCCACCCCGGGGAACGCAGCATCATCTAGAACAGGGTTCCCCAATAGGCGGCCCGCGGGCCATTTGCGGCCTGCGGAGCGCCCCCTTGTGGCCCCTGGAAGAATTTCATATCTGGGGGTCCCAGATATAAATGGCATTAAATGGGGATCAGTAGCCTATGCATGTCAAACTGGGCATCCTTTTCAAATGGGGTCTTGCCCTGAAAATGAATTTTCAGGGCACGTGCACGTGCGGACTCGGCCCCCAGCCTGGTACCCTAGTCAAAATATGGCCCTTGAGGAAAGTTAATTGGGGAACCCTGATCTAGAACTTCAGCCAACTTGCCATATTCTTTTATATATTTCTTAAGATCATCTGATCATCCTGTGATAGCCCATTCGGCTAATTTAACTATGCGTTGTCTTCATTTTGCTGATGCTCCACCTTAGCCAAAAGAACAGATCTACAAGCTGCCCACATACTCCCGAGTCCCGACAGCCATGGTGCAGTGTGTTAATGGCGCTTATGTCTATTATTTTGGAAAGGGGTGCCACATTACGCGCAACATATGAATCACCAAATCTTTGTTTAATTTTGCAGTACATATAGCCTATTTAAAGAGATGAAGATGAAGAGACATGCACTCGCTCTCTCTCTCCCCCCCTTCTCTCTCTCACTTTACGTGTTGGAAGCTGCCGTTACAAGCAATTTGGGAAAAAGCCCAATACATAATGTAATGTCACAGATGATACAATCACCAGTTAAAACATATTTAAAATATGCTGAGTATAGCTAAAGTTTGATAGATGCTGGTGAAGTAAACAAGTTTGTTTAATTTAGAAGATTTTAAATTTAAGATTAAAGTCCCTGCAGTGTTAAGCACAGCACAGACAGGCAAAGCGGCCTCCTGTCAGATGTCCATACATGCAAGCAGTCCACGTTTTGATTCATTAGTTAAATATAGAGTCGAGGTGATCTCATGTCGGCAATAAATGTAGCGGCCTATATTTAAAGGGGTTAAGTAATCATAATCGGTGCATCTCAGTCTCTCTCTCTCAATAGAAACTGATAGTCACTCGACCATGCTCTCTCGCAGAGAGAGAGAATGGGGGAGAGAGAGAGAGAGAGAGAGAGAGCAAGCACAGTGTTTGGGCAGCACAAGTCACTATAAAAAAGAACAAGCAAGATATATTTCAACAAGATGTCTGGAGCTCTAAATTAAATATTGATGATAGTTATATAGAATTGTTTAAATCTGATGCATATGTATGTGACTTTGTTATAGTCCGAAGGTACATTATGTCAGGAGATGTAGTTGGCCCTTGGGTGTTTAAATATTTTCTAATATGGCCCCCTTTGAAAAAAGTTTGAATACCCCTGGGCTAAATGGTTCAAAAGAAAATGTTTCAACAGTCTAGGTTTGTCTGAGGTACGATAAGTAATTATTTTCTTTGTTTGTCCAGGGCGATAAATGTCTTCATCAGTGCAAACCGGCTCATCCATCAAACCAACCTCATACTGCAGACCTTCAAAACTGTGGCCTAGCCCTCGGAGATCATAACTCCATATTTCCACCATCTGGGGAGCAACTTCTAGAATGGTGAATGGTTGAAGAGCGCCTGACCCATATATGTAAATTAGAGAGAGTTGATTTTAGGGTTGGGGTCGATTCCCATTCAATTCAGAGTCTAGATTCCAATTCAAGAGACTGAAAAGTGCCATTTGGGGTTTTTTTGTTCGATGAGGATTTTTCCAGTCTTGAAATGGAAGTGAATTGGCCCAAAGTCTCGCTGATTGATTTTTATTTGGACCGTTTTAATTTATAACCCTGGTCTTCTTTGGAGTAGGTGAGGCGAGGTGTTTATTATAAAACAATTGCCATTTTTCTAATATATACATGTTGATCATTTTACTTTTAACTTTTCAATCGTTTCACATCTGAGACTGCCGCTTTCACCATGGACGCATCTCGGTAGACTTAAGTTGGCTTCCTCTTCACCTGCTTTAAAAAAATATTTCTGTCGTGTAATGCAGGGCAGGAAAAGAAAAAGCAATAGACAATGCTCCCTTAGATAAGCTTTTGTCTGTTGTTAACCATGGCATTGCAGGTGAAGGAGGGAAGAGGAGAGGAAGCAACATCAGGACATTTGAGATGCGGCACCCTGATTTCTTTTCTCTTTATCAGAAGACAGCCAAAAGACTTCCAGCACAGAGTGCGCCTTACTCTAAAGGCTCATTTATACTTTCACACGACAATTTTTTGTCAAGTGTCGCTCGATAACAACTCTTTTTATCAGTTGAGAATTTGTCTGTTGAGTGACAATCGTTGAAAAGGTTTTTGTGGCAAAGTATAAATTGGCTAAAACATTCCCTCCTCTCAGAGCGTGCAACTAGATGGAGTCAGTCCCTGCTGTTTGGGGAGAGAGAAATGAAAGTCCTGTATTTAACTGATATCTGGTTGCAAATGTTCAATAAATAGTTTCCAAATGATTATGTTTTCTCTAAATGTGTCCGAGTCCAATGTGTGGGATGGATATGGGGTGTGAGTGTCAGTACTGTATAAGAGGGAGTGAAAGAAATAGATTGTAGAGAATAAAGGCCTATGGGTGTTTTAACAAATTGGAAATGCAATATTCCGTAACACTTGTCTCAGGGGATAACTGTAGGACTGTAATTTGTTCAACTTGGTGTTTTCCAGCCATACCAACTTGATTTCTTATTAATTAGTGAAGGTGGCAATATTTAAAGAGATTGTGTGTGTGTATATATAATATATATATGCGCCCTGCCTTAATGTTCAAGTTTCAGGATGTGAAAGTGCTGATTTTCTGTGTGCCCTTGGCTACTGCATCATTATGTGCTGACAAAAACAAAATGTAGGGACTTCCTTACAGACAGATGTTTCCTAACTGGGTCAGTATATTCCCTGTTGCTGTCAGCTGAAATGTAGTTATACAGGACATACAAGAACTAAGAGAAACAAACAAAAACCTTGGAATTGTGTGGCATAACATTGCCACAGGAAAATAAAGCTTACCTCATGTTTCCTGCAGCTAGGAAGTGAATGATTACTTCATTTATAAATTCAATTTCCAAAGCTCCAATCCAGATATTTTATTTTGGGGGTGAAATATACTGAATTCTACCGTTTTTTGTAGTCAATTTAAGAAAAATACTGTAAGTAATTTCATCGTCTGCTTCACTGAATAGCAAAGCTTTGCTTTATTTGTGCCGCTGTATTTGGCTGGTGCACCAGCTTGCTTCCCTCACTTACCTGATTGACCAACACCATGTTTAGTATATGGTTCTCTTGTTTTTCTAGCTTGTGTACCCTGACATTCAACTGTGTATAATTCTCCAAAACAAAAAATCAGAACAAATACCTATTCTGAAACTTCTCTGCAGCTGCTCTACTGTTATGGCTCCATTACTTCAAAATAATCACACATGTTGGTCCTATAGTGAAGTTCAACTCATTTATGTTTATCAGAAAGTAATGTATACTTTGGTCCAGCACTGGTTTAATTCCCACTATCGCAAGTTCTACAACATGAAATGATTATGTGCGGAGTGATACTTGTCTGACTGATTGTCATTGATCCCCCTATTATGAAAGCTAATGTTGGATTACTTCTATGGTACTAAATGTGAGAGAACTTTCACACATGCATAATTAAATATCCATAATTGAATAAAGATCACAATTAAATATCCATAATTGAATAAAGATCACATATTGATGTAAATAAATCAAAAGGTTACTGACGTATGACATCAAAGGGAGGGACGATCCACTAAACCAGTCGTTCCCAAACTGGTGCGTGCACCCCTTGTGGTGCGTGAGTGCCTTATAGGGGGTGCGTGGCATGAAAAGGTGCTATGGTTTTATTTTAAATATATTAACATATGCCAATATATGGCATGTATATGAAGAATATAGCCTATGCTGCATATATGTCATATTCAGGTTCATATATGTGGATATATAGGAAATATATGTCTATACAGCTTATGCAATTTTTATTTCCATGTGGGGGGTGCGTCAGCGAGGTCGGGAGGTAACGGGGTGCACGGCCCAAAAAGTATGAGAACCGCTGCACTAAACTAAAGCATAATATTTAATTTGTGTTGTGAACATGTTTTTTTTTACACAGTATATTGAGATAGATGTGATGGCACAGCATGCAGTGGGATGCAAACGCATGAACATGAAAAGGCCCAGTCCACTTTGTCCCCAAATCATAAATTCACCTCTGTTGACTTCCTCCGTTGTATGACCTCCTGTGAAACTAAATAACCATTTAACAATAGTTAGTTATTAGAGGTCATGTTGTTTGGTATGGTTCAAAGTAAATATTAATTAGATGAATAAGGGCCCATCATTCTCTCCCAAGTTCAAAAGGAGGAACAAGGGTCAACTGAGACCAGATACATTTCAATGAACTGTCCATGGTTTGTTCTTTCACTATAGCATCTCTCCTGTGTGGCATAATCAACCATAATGTTGTATTCTATTTTGATCAGAAATTGACTGGCCCCAAGCTTATTATCACATACCGGTACTTTTTACTTCATTCAGATGTCATTTGTATTGTCATACCAAGTACATGTTGACAGACAACAGAGGTTGTGGAAGGAATGTGACTATTTACGGAGGCAACTTCAAGTCTTGCTTAATCATACTTCGATCAGCACTACTGAGGGAGGGCACTCACTCAGATAACTGGACGAATAAATTCCTCTGCAACTGGACTTTATTTAAGTTCATCTAAGTGCAAACAAGCTAATGTAAGATCCCTTGCTGTATGTGTCAGTCTGTACAGCTGTGTCCATGGTCCATCATCTCCCTCCATTTCTCCTCAGCATCCCTATTCCCCTGAGAGCCTTGTCTACATTAGGGATCAGCTTATCATCCCTATTCTCCTGAGAGCCTTGTCTACATTAGGGATCAGCTTATCGTGGAAGTCCCACAGCCGTGAGTCAATGTGCAGCTGCTCTTTGGTCAACCTGCGTTGTAGAGCAACCCGAACATGAACGATGCGACACACATCAGGAGGGACCTTAAATGTATTCCCAAAGTTCTTGAGCACAGAGTGCACGGACGTCTGCTCCACCATCCTGTGACACACACACACACACACACACACACACACACACACACACACACACACACACACACACACACACACACACACACACACACACACACACACACACACACACACACACACACACACACACACACACACACACACACACACACACACACACACACACACACACACCTAGTATATTTCATGTTTTGGCTCTGTGTTCTTCTTGTCAATTCGAATTAAATGTTAAAATGGCTACAGACTGAATGGTTAATGTCAGATTTTAATTTTAATCTATTCTCATACATGGGTATTACATCCTTTTTAGAATTTCATGGCATTATATGTATTTGCAGATAGGTGGATTAGTATGTCACCAACATTTATTGACTTGGAAAAGTCTTATTGTAGAACTTTAGAACTAACTGTGTATATCTATGTAGTCTCAAAGGGATGCAAATGTGTCATGTTTAAGGCTCACCAAATTATTAAAGATTAGGCCCCTACCTTGGCTGAACTATCATCTTGTAGGGGTGCCAAACGATCCTTCGGTTTGGCTCTTCTCTATAGATGTGCTCCAGAATATTTACTCCTGGCACCCCTTCCCACTGGGGCATGTGGAACTTCGCACTGGGCTCAAAGTGATGCTTTGGAAAGATGTGATTCTCAATGAGGAACACCCCTGCCTAGAGGATGGATGAGGTATTGGATAAGTACAGAAATACAACATTAAGAATGAATATAAATGAATACCAAAATATGTAAGATGCATCATGTCTCTCTTTCCATTCTATAGACAAATACAGTATTCACAAGACACCAATCCACAGCAAATCCTACCTTTGGATGCTGCTGTTGTAGCTCGTTCATCAGAGGCATTAGGCTGCGTTGATTGTATGGTACTATAATCTCATCTATGTCATTCAACAAGACATAGCGAGAGCGGTCCATGTATCTGTATATACACTCGTTGAGTGTGGTCAGCTGTCCAAAGTAGTGCAGGTCCCCTCCATGCTCTGTATATAGCCATCCCCGCGATGGCTGGAGGTGCTTGTCTATAGGCCAGGGAACGATCTCTACTAAGCCCTCCTGGCTGTAACTGTGTAGCAAACGGTCAAGATCTGGACCACAGCTAGTCTTGTAGACCACCACCCGGTCCACGCCAAGCAGTCTGGGGTAAAGGTGGGTTTAACATTTGGAGGTCATCGTTGTGTGTTAAGTTAACCCAAACAAACAAGACACAAGACTTAACATTGTCAGTATTCAGAGGACTTATGTTTTGGCATACACTACCACATGGCACAGAATCATAAATGCACCAAAACCAGTATGTATGTATGTATGTATGTGTGTATATATATATATATATATATATATATATATATATATATAAAATTAAATTAATTAATTTAAAGGGGCTGACCTATACATCTCCAGGGCCTGTGTGAACTGAAGCACATTGTTGTAATCTCCGAACAGGTTTGAGATGCAGACTGTGAAGTTAAACTGGGGCCTTCTCTCCTCTGTCCCGCTACTTTCCTGGTTGCCTATGGGGAGAAACATCTGCTGGTGTGCCTCCATGCTGTCTGGGTGAATCGACAGGGTGACGTGGGTTGCATCACAGCCCACAGGAATCTGACACATGACGTCCGTAGTCACAAAGGGGAAACCAAAATTGTCTGTGTGCTGTTCAATGCTAGCTAGAGTGCTGTGGTTGGAGAAGTAGCTCCTACAGCAGAAAAAACAATGAAGGGGCAGGATGGAATCTCTCCTGAATATACCAATGATGCGCAAATCCCAATCTTTCACCCTGTTGTCCAGATAGGCTGAAACCAGCAGGTGCTTGGTGTTGTTGAGAGGGGTGATGTTTTGGGTTGAGGTCCGGTAGGGGCATAAGTTTCGAGCCGGCTGTGGGGCCAGGATGGCTCTGTGCATCTTGGGGGATCTCATGCCAGCCACCTCAGGGAGTCTTATGCCAGCCACCTCAGGGGGTCTCATGCCAGCCACCTCAGGTGATCCCCTCATGCCAGCCACCTCAGGTGATCTCCTCATGCCAGCCACCTCAGGTGATCTCATGCCAGCCACCTCAGGTGATCTCATGCCAGCCACCTCAGGGGGTCTCATGCCAGCCACCTCAGGGGGTCTCATGCCAGCCACCTCAGGGGGTCTCATGCCAGCCACCTCAGGTGATCTCCTCATGCCAGCCACCTCAGGGGGTCTCATGCCAGCCACCTCAGGTGATCTCCTTATGCCAGCCACCTCGGGGGATCTCATGCCAGCCACCTCAGGTGATCTCCTCATGCCAGCCACCTCAGGTGATCTCCTCATGCCAGCCACCTCAGGTGATCTCCTTATGCCAGCCACCTCGGGGGATCTCATGCCAGCCACAACGATGAAGATGGTGACATTAACAATTACAAAGAGGAGGATAAGCCCCCACTTTAGGTATTTGTTCATCCAGCCGTAGAATGATCCCAAACCTGATGGTAGATCAAATGTATGCATCACCAATACAGTCAACCGCATGAGCTAATAGTTAATCTAACGGCAGACATAGAAGCTGTCGTATCCCAAGCAACACATTTCAATTGTACTTGCATTGATGATGGTACCTCAATGGGCCTCATGCGCCAATAAGTTCCTAACTTTTCCTCTTACATGCAAAGGTGTGAGTGAGGCCTAAGGCCTGACTCACACCTTTACGTCTAGCACGTGTCGACTCGTGTTGTGTAAGCAAAGGGTTTGTTTACATATTGCCCCAATGCATTTCCAATGGAAGTCACATGGTTTGACACAACATTTTTGTTGTACGGCTTTCGGCTGTGTTTCGACTGCCCCCCTCCCCCTCATAAAACAACAATGTTATGTCAAACCATGTGACTTCCATTGGAAATTAATTGCGAGCTTGCATCAGTCAATAAGTCTCATGCATCAGCTATACATCAATCTGTTGCGAAGGTGTGAGTCAGGCCTTAGGCAGCAACTGCTTGGTATGTAATGGTGAGGAAATAGGGGTGTTGCTGTAAGGCAGTGGTAACCAACCTTTTCAAGCCCAAGAGCCCTGATCTACCACTAAAATGTGTTTTAATTCTGACAGGCTCAATGCATGTCTATAGTCTATAGTTTAAGAATAAATACTGATAGTTATATAATGAATGCCTAAATATGAAGACAAATGTATTAGAAATATACATATTATTATTATTATCTTATTTGTTGAGTTTTTTTTTAATAAAACAAAACGCAAAGGACATGAAATGAATTGCTTATATAGCACAATATTTAGTTTCTCAGTTCGATGAATATTCACATTTACAGATGTTCAAATTACAAATACATACATGACCATATATTTGAACAGTTATGGTGACTGATACAATACTCTCAGGGTCAGCCCACCTTTAATGAGACTGCTGTGACTGCACATTATCTGCAAGCGTTTTGAAATCTGGTTCAAAGTTAGTGATTGCCAGTCTGAGGCTGTCATTAAGATGTGAGTCAGTAATACGAGTTCTAAACTAGGATTTTATTATTTTCATTTGTAAAAAGGCCATTTCACATACGTAAGTGGAGCCAATGTAGGCATGCAGCTTGAGTGCACAAGACACAATCAGGGGATACTTCTCTCTGCTCACAAGTGAACAAAAAAGTCCTGGTTTCTAGCTCTGCCCTCCAGTGGATAGTCAGTTACTAGTTCAGAATTCTCCATTTCATCCGAAGTTAATGCAAACACAAAATCCTGAATGAACGCCAAGCAACGCTGGGCTCCGTCTGTTGTCATTAATAGGATTTTATGAAGAGGAATCTTGTACTCATGCACGCAATCCTTGAATGCATTGTACATATCCTCACCCCGGGTCCTTTTTTTCAACAGAATACGGGCGAGAAAGTCCTCTTTGGTGGTAAAATCAGGGAAAAACATTCGGACAAACACAATTAGTGTCTTTGAATACGTTTGTATCAATGCTTTAAATTCCTCCTTGTTTTTATGGTTCGAAAACAACCAGTTTTCTTTAACCACGTCCCCGTCCGTAAATGGTTTCTTGCGCTGAGCCTGGTGGAAATTATTATTGATGGTTATGATTTTTTCCCCCAGATCTTCCATAGTCAGAGTAGAGTAGTCACTGCTTGCCTGTGTAGGTATAGTAGTGAGTGAGAGGCTGTTTCGCTCTGTGGGTTTTTATACTGTTCTGTTCTGATATGCATGACTATTATGCACAAGTTGTGCATCACAACACGGGGTTACCGGAGATAGTGGTCAAACAATAGAACAAACAAACTCCGTAGTTGATGGCCCAACACATGTCTGGGACCATCACTGCGACTCTGCGAGCTATTCTAAATACACGTTCTGTGTAGTAGTGATGGACTGGCTGCCTGTCAGTCTGACACCCGCTCACTCCGGGATCTACTTGAATGGCTCGTGCAAGCTACTGGTAGCTTGCGAACCCCTGGTTGGTTACCCCTGCTGTAAGGGGTGGGATAGGGGGCCTTGCAGGTAGGAAGCTTACAGGAAAATGGAGGTAGTGGCTGTCGATATATGGGGTGGGGGGGGTGGGGGGGTATGGGTATGTGGTGGGTATGGTGCTGTTTGGGTTGGGTTGTAAACTCTAAACCAGTGGTTCTCAAACATTTTAATGTGAAGGACCCCCAAATTGACATTTTCTGCTAGGGAAATGTTTTGAAGATTTATCAAAATGTTTCGAAAATAGCCGATCTACAAGCTCAAAATGGGCAGTAATGGGACGCGTTTGTGAGCTTGTAGATTGGCTATTTAAGTATAAAATGGGATTAAAGTGGTAAAATGTTCCATATTTTGCTGTGGGCTGCCTGGAACTTCCTCAAGGACCCCTTGAGGTCCTCGGACCAAACTTTGAGCATCATGCAGAGGCCCTCATTTACGCCAAAATATGGGTGCAATTAAAAACAATGTTGCAAGTTAGATGCTTAAGCCATTTAAACAGTGTTTTGCATGAGATGAGCGCATACCGGTGGACCCCCCCCCCCCCTCTTGTGTACACACACACACACACACACACACAAAACACTCACATAGACACACTGACACTCATAAGCACGCACACTCATTTATTGAAGTTTTTTAAGGGACTGCAATGGAAATAATTCTTGCATTATTTTGATGGTATTGTTCTATTAATTTTATATGTGTATCGTGTATTTTCTGTAGGCTACTGTCTGTAAGCATTGTCAATAAACATATCAAAGTTCTAACATGTCTTCGCAGTATTTAGCCTACTGAAATCAGACTTATCTAAAATCTCGCAATATGAGTCGCAAACATATTCATGCTTTTTTCAATTGATGTTAAGCCTTTAGACAATGAACTCAAATCATATTTTTTATATAACAGATTTCGGTAGAAAATGTACCATATTTTTGCCTGATCATCATTTAAATTATTAGACCGCTATAGTAGGAAATATTATCCACACGAGTCGACACACTCACCCAAGCCTGAACTCTGTCGAGTCTCTTCTCATTCCAGTCTTCTGATGCACGTTCTTCTCAGTAGTAGGCTACTTAGCTCCTTTCGGAACCCTACGTTAAAGTTTCTGACATTTTGTTGACTTTAGGGTCCAAAGGAGCTCAACCCGGGGGGTCCGGAGACGGGCTATAGGCTACTAGACTAGCGTCCTCTCCCGTAGCCAGCTACTTATTCATTAGTCTGTTATTTAGGCTACTGTATACAAAGCCTGTGGGCAGTTCGGGGAGGGGAGGTCATGACACCACCATGGATAGGAAAATGCCGGTAATTTGACCACCCGTAGCCGTAGGATACTACATTCATGCAGTGAATCCCAATGAATTGTTTAAAAAAATTGGGACTGGGCGCGCCGCGCACGGGTGACTGTTTCATGTAATCAATTCCCAACAGATCTCCAAACCTGTTGTTTTGGGCCAGCGCTCCCCTAGGAGACATTTATACTTCAAAGCTCAACAGTATTGCGCACAGAGAACAGCTGATATACAAGATCACATCGCATCGCACCACCTCTCATAAAATGCAATGGAAAAGTTCTAACTTCACTCACGCCACATGAGATCACAATAAAAATCCTATTTATCCTATTTTTTACACGTGACTCACGTGTAAAAAATACCCCATCAAACTTTTAGATGCTGTTTTATCCCAGTGTGGAGGAAGAATGATTAGGATTTGTATTGTGATCTCTCGCCCTTGAAATATATAGCCTAATCCATTGGTTTCTGTTGTGTTTGAACAATAATAGCAATTCAAAACAGTTGTCCTCAAAACCACACCTCCAGTCGCTGTCAGAACGGGAGGTGCGCTCATGAACACAGCAGCAGAGCCATTTGTGCACGGCTGCACGCGCACCTGCAGTATGCTTCGTCCCGCGATGGTGTCGCTCACGCAGACCTAGCCAGCCCATAGAACCCCGCCCGGACATGAGTACACCAGGTTTTATGTTAGAAATGTTTAGTATGGGTCCCCAGCATGTAGAAACTGCCGGATGCTAACTTGCATATGTTGGGCAATTTTCATAATTGGCATAATGTGACCATACCAATTACAACCTATATAAAGAAGGCAAAATATTCAAAATTTCATCATGCTTTATGTAGCATCCATTCCAGGCATTAATTAGTTTTGCAAAAAAACACTCATTGGGCTAAAAAACGGCCAAGAGGGCATGGCCGTTTTAAGCCCAATGAGTGTTTTTTTGCAAAACTAATGCTTGGAATGGTTCAGCATCATGAAACCCCCCTAGTTTGACACATCACATGCTAGATAAAGCATGATGACATTTTGAATATTTTGCCTTCTATAGGTTGTTAATGGTATGGTCACATATTATGCCAATTATGAAAATTGCCCAACATATGCAAGTTAGCATCCGGCAGTTTCTACATGCTGGGGACCCATACTAAACATTTCTAACATAAAACATTGGTGTACTCAACATGTCCGTGTTCACTTTTTGGCTACTAGGCTACTACGCTCACAACAGTCGCATCCGTGATGCGATGTGAACTTGTATATCAGCTGTTCTCTGCGTGCAATACTGTTGCGCTTTGAAGTATAAATGTCTCCTATAGGGAGCATCTCACTAGTAGCCAACACACAAGAGAGATTGAATGGACTGAAACCAGCGCTCCCCAAAACAACAGGTTTGGAGATCTGTTGGGAATTGATTACATGAAAAAGTCACCCGTGCGCGTCTATAGTGACTATAGTGACTTTATTTCAATTCATTCTCTAGGGGGATAATAGCACATATACAGTTAGTAATTGTTTTAGTCGAACTTTGGACAGGAATATCCATATGGTAAAGCGCGTCTACCACCTAAATCAGTCTTTGTTGCTGGCCTATTATCATCTGTCCACAGGAATGACGGTACGTGTTAAGGTCAGTCTTTACTTTAGGCTATCACACCATTACAAATATTCGTGGTCCTTCATAGTTCCATATTTATCCAGGAATCATGACATATTTGTCATTGTTTTGCGTTATCCCCCCCAGCAGAAATAGTTGTGGAATTACAACTATTCTCGTTTGCTCGTGCAGAATAAGACCTAAGGCCTCACTCACACCTTTCGATCTAGCATACAACATTGATGCATGCTAGATGTAAACAAACCCTTTGTTTACATCTTGCCCCAATGCATTTCCAATGGAAGTCACATGGTTTGACACAACATTTGTGTTGTACGGCTTTCGGCTGTGTTTTAACTGCCCCCCTCCCCCTCATACAACAAAAATGTTGTGTCAAACCATGTGACTCCCATTGGAAATGCATTGCGAGCTTGCATCAGTAAACAAGTCTCATGCATCAGCTATACATCAATCTGTTGTGAAGGTGTGAGTCAGGCCTTAGAAGACCTACATTTAATTTACAAAAGCGTGACTGAACGTCCGGGTTCCCATTCAAATATGTTTTACAAATAACTGCCTCAGTGCCTCTGCAGTTTTCAGTCTCTGCAAATAAACTCCCTGCTGGAGTTTCCCTGTGAATGTGAGCTTTGTTTTTCTGTGAGTGCAGTGAATCAGAAGTTTGGTCACTGTTTATTTTCTATAATTTATTTCCATAGTTCTACTTCTACTTAGGCCTCTCCCAGCTTTTCCATTTTCACAGCACATATTTGGTTGGATTAACCCTCAAGAGGGCCCCTTATTTTTTATGGTTCCAATCTTTCATTATATTGTTGTCACTAAATGTTGTCATTAAATAAATATAAGATATTTAGTAGCAATTATTTTTTTCTCTGACCAAGGATGTACAACACAGTTGAGATTTCAACTTGTCTGTGAGCCATGCTGCAGGACTTTAAATTTGGGCTATACCATCTGGGGTGAATAATTGTCATGGTGATTTTTGGGAAGTTATACCTAGTGTACACCCTAATAGTATACACCCCCTACTAGTGCTAGAAAAGATGTGATAGCATTGTAGCGCTGGTAGCTTTCTGTGTGTTATCACATAACCCCATATTAAAACACACTTTTCAAAATTATAGATAGAACCAAATGATGCATTCTATTATTATTGACCCTCTCTCCTTGGAAAATGCTAGCCCCTTTCGGAACCCTCGGTTACCTTTTCTGAATTTTGGTCGGCGGTACCCTAGGGTCCCTTGTAGCTTATTCCACCCTCCATAGGACGCAGATTTACCCACTGTCTGTTCACGGAGACCTGTTCGGTCGTTTGAGTGTTTGTGAGATGTTTCAAAGATGCATACAACAGAATTAGGAGACCGCCGCAACGTGTGCGAAGCGACATTAAGTGCCGTTGCCGTTAAGTATTCTTTTTTAAGTTTTGCTTTGCTGAAATTCTCTCTTCCTCACTTCCCATGTCCCGCCTCCCACGACACAACAGCATTATAAACATCCTGCATGCACGCGGTCGGCCAATCAGAGGCAGTAACTAGGACGTGCAGCTAGCCAGTCGCCGCTCTGGAGCGGTACAATGCGAAGTCAACAAGGAAGTCAAGGAAGAGAGAGGAGAGAGGAGTTCAGCGAAACAAAATTTAAAAAATACTTAACAAGGCAACGGCGCTTAATGCCGTTTTGCACGCGTTTCTGCGATCTCCTAAAGCTGTTGTATGCATCTTTGAAACATCTCACCAACACTCAAGCGACCGAGCAGGTCTCCGTGAACAGATAGTGGGTAAATCTGCGTCCTGTGGAATAAGCTACGAGGGACCCTAGGGCCTAGGGTACTGCCGTCCAAAATTCAGAAAAGGTAACAGAGGGTGCCGAAAGGGGCTAGGAAAATGCTGGTCATAGCTCAGAATTGTGTTGCGATTACGAATCATTGGAGTGGACTGGCCTTTAAACAAAGGTTTCCACTGTAAATAACTTAAAGATTTAATACCATGTTTGCATACAGATTCTAAGCAAATGTATTATGAAATTCAATAAATTTAATTTAGTGCATGTATTAATGCATATAGGATAACTTTTACTTTACAATTACATGAATATCACCGTTGCAGCAGGTGCTTTTTTCACAAATGATACGTAGCTTGCGGAGTTAGTTCAGTCAGATTCACTCGAGGGGTTTCATTCTGTGCTCAAGGGTGCATACATATACCCAAGCCCCCTTTTTGAAACTAGTCCCTTGACTTGAAGTGCTCTCAGGAAGTGTCCCTCCGGCTGAATCAAGTTCACTTGATTAGGGTGCTGGGTATAAAAAGAGTTTGGAAATGCACTCGCCCTCCTTGTGCAGAAACAGGAAACAGACACCATTCGATGCCATTCTGTTTCCTGTTTCTTACCATCGTGCCATTGTGTTACCTGTTATTTTGTTTGTACAGTTATATTGCATTGCATCGTATATGTTTGTGTGACATGTGGATTTCATTAATATGGACACTTACAAGGAATTACAGCGTGACTGTCAAAAAGGACATTTCATATACATCCATGGTGTTTATAAATCATTGTGTTAAAAGGTGTTTTGTTTGTGTGGTTTCATTTATAGTTTTTCCACAGTGAGGTAAATAAAGAGCCCTTGTGAACATCAGCTGGAGCGTTGTCGATTCTGCATCATGAAGATTGTTTAGGAGCAGTTTATTTATCATTTATTTGTGGTGGTACTTACATTTGTAGGTTGCGGTTTCCATGCGGACAGAGAGCAGGGCTGCACAAGGCAATCGAGTTTAGATCACATTGTAGGTGTTGCACTGAAAAAAGTACAATCCCTCATCAACACCTACAAGGCCATGAGGCTATAAAATACTATAATATAAACAAGTCATATAATATTGACATTCTGACCCTGCTGCAGGGATGCTTATCATTCCTTGGTCGGACAACATCCCAACTTGCTTTTCCGTTATAGAGATGAGGGGAAGATGAACCACACAATAGCATCTTAAGAGCCGGGGAGCCACAGACCCATGACACACATTTTATTTGTGTTTTATCTATTCACTTGGTCATTAAGGTCCACAGAATGAGAGGTCTGCTCTGCCGGAAACATCGCGAAAAAAGGTTTTGGCCATTTTTGTATACCACACCATAGACAACCAATATCAGGCAACATTTTCCAAATTTCATTATGCTTTAAGTAGCATGTGACTGTCAAACTAGGAGGTTTTCATGATTCTGAATCCATTCTAAGCATTAGTTTTGCATGAAAAACACTCCAAAAAATGGCCGAATTTAGGCCAAGGAGTGTTTTCGTGCAAAACTAATGCTTGGAATGGATTCAGAATCATGAAAACCTCCTAGTTTGACATGTCACAAGTCACATGCTACTTAAAGCATGATGAAATGTGGAAATCTTTGCCTTATATTGGTTGTCTATGGTGTGGTATACAAAAATGGCCATACCGTTTTTTCGCGATGTTTCCGGCAGAGCAGACCTCTCATTCTGTGGACCTTAATGACCAAATAAAAAGTATGTCATGACATCACATGTCCTCTCACATTTTGGGTGACTGGCTCCCCGGCTACCATTGTAGCGACGCTCGATTGATGAAAGAATTACAAAGATGGATGGTCACAACGGGTATGTTTATTTTCATTCGAACGCTGTGAAAACTATAAAACAGAATAAATACTTTTAGAATCATAACATTTCATAGTTTCACTCAATAATAAAATCAGTGCATTAAATTCATCACCTTAGTACAATCAACAATAAAATGGATAGTTTAAGATAAATTATAATGAAGTGATATGATAACTCATATCAATATATCAATATAAGACAAATAAACAGAATATAAAACACCATAACCAAATTTACCGTAGACCAAAACGAAGTACCATAAGCAAAATACAATTAAACCCCTGCTAATCGAGGGGCTAATTAAGGTCTGTGTAGAAAGCCACCTTGAAACTTATAGGCAAACAGTCACAGGCTAATGGTAGACACTTTCGGAACCCTCGATTACCTTTTCTGTATTTTGGACCGCGGTACCCTAGGGTCCCTTCCTAGTTAATCCACTCTCCATAGGACGCAGCTTTACCACTGTCTGTTCACGGAGACCCGCGTGGTCGCTTGAGTGTTGATGAGATCTTTTAAAGATGCATAAAGTTGCAGTATGAGACGAAATACAGACAACTTCACCAACTGTCCACTTAAACTCCAAATGTCTTCAAGTTACTTGGTCAATTGAGTAGAACATGAATGTAGAATATTAACAAACATTTCATACTTTTCCATGCTGTGATTCAAACAAACTCTCCCCCTCTCCCCCTCTCTCACTGGCTCAGCTGTGTCGCGCGTGTGTGTGTGTGTGTGTGTGTGTGTGTGAAGCCAACAGGCCTCAGCTTTTTGATTGATTGATTGAAATATTTATTAACAGTTTGCAGAATTACAGTACATTTCAAGGGGGGGGATTCAGATTCAGATTCAGCTATGTGGCTAGACCCAAAGGTAGACCCAAATTAAGCAACAGAAAGGAAAAAAATAACTTCAAACTAAATAAATAATTTAAGTTAAAAAAGACGAGAAGTGTCAGAGACACTTGGTCAACCATTTTCCAGGAAGTGGTTTGAAAGTAGTGATCATGCAGTGTGGGCCAGTGGGATAAATTAGCCCTTTTTCTGAAGTCAGTAGGCAGACATGTCAAAATATGTCACTGTTCAAACAAGTACCTCAAACAAAAGTGCTGCAGAGGTTTTAAATATGGAATTGTACGGTACGGTATGTACTAGAAACTTGTGAAAGAACACTATCATATACAGCTCCCTCTGTTAAGCTCCATATTTATTTTGGTTGTGCTGGTACTTGTGTTACTTGCTCATCGGACTGTAAACAACAGGATTCCGGTGGTGCGGATGGGAACGACGTCCTCTGCCCCCCTGACCCCTCAGCACAGGAGCTCCTCAGGGATGTGTTCACTCTCCCATCCAGGGGTGCTGCAGTGGAAAGGGCAGAGAGTTCAAATTCCTAGGAGTACACATCACTGAGGACCTCACCTGGGCAGTGCAGACTGAGTGGGTGGTGTAGAAAGCACAACAACGCCCCTTCATTCTCAGAAAACCGAAGAAAGCTGGCATAGTCTAAAAGTTCTAAGAACTTTCTACAGAGGCACCACAGAGAGCATATCCTGACTTTGGCGTTACAGTGGCTCCGTGACCCGGATCGTGTTTCGCGGTGGGAGGTCTAAAGGGGGTGAGTGTAGCAGTAGTGGCTCAGAGCCTCTACCTGATGACCTGAACGATATTGGCTTTCCATGTGGGCTAGCCCGGGGTTCGTTTCTCGGGCGTTACACTACCTACCTCTATATCTACATTTATATTGCACAATGTGGGGTGTAGGCATAGGCCTACTACATGGGTAAAGTTTCTGCCAATACCGTAGAAAGTATAAGGGCTCAAGTCCTCCACTGTGCATCAGGCTTGGACATGTGATATATGAACATAATTGAGGAATGGCAATCTCTGAGAGAAGAACTACTGGATAGCATGTTCCACCCTCCCAGTGAAACTGCAGTGAGGTCAGATGAAGTTGCTGGTGACATCACGTGTATTGGAGGCATAGAGATGGGGGGGGGGGGGGGGATGGGGGGGGCTAATTGGGAATTGGCATTATGAATAAATTGGAAGAAATCCTAAAACAAAAATATATATTTATTAAACAGGAGTTCAAGTGCAGGAATATATTTTGTCCAATATGAACAGCATTTCTTTCTTCTTCGCATTTGTTATTCTGAGGTACAGAAACATCACCATCTTTACTGCCCGCAGTGTTGCCACAGCTGTATTGTAGGCATATATGTGTATGTGAAGCGTTTTCAAATCTGTGGTTTTGACAGCCTGTGCCGAATGTCATACAAAAGCGTCCTCCCGATCAGTAGCAGTGTCCGTCCAGGATGGGAGATTCTGCACAAGCTGTACATACATTATACCGGTGTATATAAATGTTTTTCTGTTCTTTTTTTTTCCAAGGCAGAATATCATTTTTACCACCTTACAATTTGCTATAAAACGTTTAGTCTCGCGTTACCAGACTGTTGACTCTCGCAATTTCCAACTGCTTCATCATACAGTCTGGACCAACGGAAGAGCTATCATGAGTAAGCGATAAAGCGGAAGTGGAGCCTCCTCCCCACTTTCGTCTTTACAGTCGCACAAATTTATTCTAATATAAATAGAAATCATCTAAGCATATATAGCTTGTTGCTTAGCAGAAAAGGAAATACAAAAATAAAATGTAAAGATATTTTAAAATATATTTTCGTGAACGGAAATGGCAGCTTCCTTACATAGTTCCAGACTATATAGCATTCGGAGATTGTGGAATAGTTGCTACGCGAGAAGACTATAAAACGTTGAGACTATTTGACTGAGGGACTGCCATTGGATTTTTTGGAATTTTAGTTTTTCAACCAGATACCACATATGAAAGCAGGGAATCATAGCTTCAAATTGACTTATTGGTTTGAATGACCCACCAGTTTTAGAGATCTGGTTTATAGAGTAATGTCTTGTAGAAAACAGCGAGTTGAGAAAACAGGCTTGAAAGGTTCACTTCTGTGGTGAGTGTGGTCTCTAACATTACACCTAGCTACATGTTTAAGCATTTATTTCATATTTACATGTCGATTTCAGCTCTTACACTTATTTCAATTTTAAGGTTTTTTATTAAGCATAGTAGAGGGGTTTGGACAGGGAAAAATGCAGTACATGTGATATGTTATGCTTCTTTTTCTTTTATATAACAAAACAAAACAAAACAAAACAAAACAAAACAAAACAAAACAAAAAACAACCCCCCACCCTCCCACTTGGAACTTTGACACCTTCTCCTTTCACCTTGTAGGTTTTCCTTTTCTTTTTTTTTTAATAAAGTAAATAGTAGCAATAGCCAGCACAGAGAAGTAGAAAAGAGAGAGAAATAGACAGAAGTGAATAGTGACTCCATGATGTTGTAGGAGAGAGTGGTTGAAAGAGATAAGGGGTACTGCTGTTTATTTTGGAAGTAGATAGGAAGAAAGAAAGAAAGTAGGAGAGGAAAGGAATGAAAGGGTCAAGAGGGGAATGAGGTTGGTGTGCAGAGTAGGAGGGGAACATCGTGGTTCATAACAGATGGCCTATGGGGTGTTCGAAAGACTTGACAGATTCTCGAGATAGGTTATTGTCGCACCCCAGGAGGAGGCGAATCCTCCTGGAGAGCAACGTAGATCGTATTTAATTTTCTCGAGATTCAGGAATAACATGGCATCTTTCAGCCAGTGGTCTGATTTAGGGGGAAGTGAAGATTTCCAGTCTAGGAGGATTCTCCTTCGAGCGAGTAATGATAGGAAGGCTATACAGTTATGAACCTTTTTGTTACACTTAATATTGTTAGAGAGTACACCAAAGATTGCCACTTCAGGACAGGGAAGTAAGGGTATACTAAACATTTCTGATAAGGATCGAAATATGGCAGTCCAGTATTGTATTAATTGAGGGCATGACCAGAACATGTGTGTTAAGTTAGCTGGGGATAAGTGGCATCTATCACACTTGTCGTCAACACTGGTATACATTCTAGCTAGTTTAGCTTTGCAGTAATGAGAGCGGTGTAGAATTTTAAGTTGAATTAAGTTTAGCCTGGCACATGAGGTACTACTATTTACCTGAGTAAGGGCGTTACTCCACGTCTCATCCGTTATGATTTCACCCAGCTCCCCTTCCCAGCCTGATTTGGTTCTATTGAGAGAGGTGGTCCTTAAATTAGAAATAATGTTATAGATATAAGACAAAAGGCCTTTTACTTGTAACGGGGCATCTAAGATGGATTCAATTCCAGATTTGGAGGAGATGTTAGGAAAAGAAGGATTGAGTGACTGGACGAAGTGACGGATCTGGAAGTATCTAAACAAATGAGAGTTGGGTAAATTGAATTTGGATGCCAGTTCCCTGAAGTTAGCAAAAATACCGTTGACATAAAGATCCTCCAGTCTAACGAGTCCTGATCTAGACCACAGAGAGTAAGTTGGGTCTGACATTGCAGGAGTGAACAGGTGGTTATTACGTATCGGGCTATAGGGAGAAAGTTCTCTGAGGTTGAATGAGGATCTGAATTGGGACCATATTTTCAAGGTGTTCCTAACGATAGGGTTGGAGGTATAGCGGTTCTGGGAAATGGGTAAATTGGATGTAATAAGAGCCAATAGAGATGTGCCCAAGCATGAACTGGCTTCATTTTGGCACCAGTCCAAATCAGGGTTGTGAATCCAACTGACCAACTTAGATATATTAGCAGCCCAGTAATAGTACTTAAAGTTGGGGAGGGCAAGTCCCCCATCAGGTCTGGATCTTTGTAGGTATTCTTTTTTAATTCTCTGAGATTTACCTCCCCATATAAATGATAACATGAGTTTGTCCAGGTTACGGAAAAAATACACAGGTATAAATATTGGCAATGCTTGAAACAAGTACACGAAACGGGGTAGGACATTCATCTTTATACTATTCACTCTACCTGCCAAGGATATATTCATGATCTTCCATCTATCTAGGTCCAGTTTAAGTTTTTCAACAAGAGGTAAAAAATTATCCGTAAACAAGGAATTTGTAGTCTTACGGATGTGGATTCCAAGATAGCGGAAACCAATTTCTGTTACCCGAAAGGGCAGGGAATCATTGGGTATTTGACGAGCCAGGCAGTTCACTGGGAAGCATTCACTTTTATTAAAATTTAACTTATAGCCTGAAAAAGAGCCAAATCTGTTCAGAAGTTCGATGATCTTTGGGACATTACAAACTGGATCAGATAGGTATAGCAGTAGATCATCAGCGTATAGCGAAAGTTTATATTCTGTTCCCCATCTGTGAATACCTTGTATAAAGGTTGGCGATTTGAGTGCAATCGAGAGGGGCTCGATTGCGAGTGCGAACAGCAGGGGGCTTGCAGGGCAGCCCTGTCTACAGCCTCTTGAGAGAGTGAACATCTGGGATTTCATCCCATTTGTGACCACTGAAGCCTTAGGCGAGGAATAAAGGAGTGAAATCAACGATATGAAGATAGGACCAAAGCCAAAGTTCTTGAGGATCTCCAATAGGTAGCCCCACTCGACCCTATCAAATGCCTTCTCCGCGTCCAGGGAGACCACTACCTCCGGGGTCTCCAAGGACGCGGGAGAGTGGATGACATTGAGGAGGCGGCGGATGTTAGAGGAGGAGTGGCGGTCCCTGATGAAGCCTGTTTGGTCAGTTGAAATGATGTCTGGTACCACTATCTCCAACCGTGATGTTAAGGTTTTTGCGAGTATTTTATAATCTGTGTTTAGGAGCGAAATGGGGCGATATGAGTTACAGTTCAATGGGTCTTTGTCTGGTTTCAAAAGGAGAGAGATTGATGCTTCTGTGAGTGTTTGTGGAAGAGACCCCTGGTCCAGAGAGTCAACAATCATGTCCAGTAGAAGTGGAGCCAATTTGTTGGAAAATAATTTATAGAATTCAATTGGGTAACCGTCTGGGCCAGGGGACTTACCATTTTGCATTGCATTCTTACACTTATTTCAGACATGCTCTAGTATGTGAACTAATTTAGGGAAAAAAGAAAAAAAAAAGTTTTTCTCCTCTGGTGAAAAGCTGGAGGTTGCGTGATGGCAGGCTCTCAGTCAAATCTGGTCCTGGGGATAGGTCAAAGGTCCCCACCTTTGACCTATCCCCAGGACCAGAAACTATAACCAGCTGAACTAGTTTTACTGTCAATTCTAAAATCAGCAACCAGTTCCCACCCATTCAAGTGAAACATGAATACATAGGGTGAGGTTCCAAACAGGGCTAACTAGAAAAAGTGCACAGGTCTCCACCATTGTGTGTGATGTTTGGCAAAATGTTTAGGAGTAATATATAAACCTGTGTGTGTGTGTGTGTGTGTGTGTGTGTGTGTGTGTGTGTGTGTGTGTGTGTGTGTGTGTGTGTGTGTGTGTGTGTGTGTGTGTGTGTGTGTGTGTGTGTGTGTGTGTGTGTGTGTGTGTGTGTGTGTGTGTGTGTGTGTGTGTGTGTGTGTGTGTGTGTGTGTGTGTGTGTGTGTGTGTGTGTGTGTGTGTGTGACGCGGCTTGGCCTGTTGTAGCGGCACCATGAGGCTGATTTGAAAATTGTCAAGTGGCATTTCTTCCTCAGCCTAGTGGGAATATGCATGCACAGTTTCACCGCAATCGGACGCTGCGTTGAGTAGTTGTGGCGATTTGTACAAAACAGGTACAAAGCGGGCTACTCTTGAAAAGTTTAGAAGCCAATCGTAGCCAATGAGGGTGGATTATGAGAAATCAAACAAACCCGTCTTGATCACATGACTATGGAGAACATGTGTACTGATTTGCGTGAAATTTGGATAAAATCTGAAGGAGTAATATTAGAAAATGTGTTTTACATATGTCAGCCTCCTGGTGGCGCTATAAAGAGCAGATGTGAAAATTTCCAGGCAAAGGTTTTTCCTTGGCCTCTAGGGAGTTGGCATACAAAGTTATCCACAGATCCATGCAGTTAGAGGTAAAAACACTTTTCGGCCAGTTATAGCGCCACCATGAGGCTGAGTTGAAAATGTTCACGTGGCATTTCTTCCTCTGCCTAGTGGGAATGTGCAGCATTTTGTTTGAAACTGAGCACTCCTGCGAACTTTGGAAGCCAATCTTAGCCAATCAGGATGGAGTCTGAGAAATCTGAAAGACCTGTTTCGTTGAATGGCTCTAGAGAGACTGTGTACCAATTTGTGTGATGTTTGGACAAAATCTGTAGGTGTACTGTCAAAACATTTGTTTTGCACAAAGCGGCCTCCTGGTGGCGCTATAACAGGCCGTTCTGGAAATTTTGGGGCAGAGGTTCATCGTTGGCATTCAGGGAGTGTGTGTGCAGAGTATGGCTGCGATCAAGCCAACGGTGCCAGAGATTAGCTGTTCACAGACGGACACACGGACGGACGGACGGACACACGGACACACGGACGGACGGACGGAGTGCAAAACATACTCTCTCCCCATGCCTTCGGCCTGGTGGAGACAATTAGGAACAAGAACATTAGGAAGGAAGCTGAGCCCAACTGACCCAGAACTCTGAGGCTGAGGCACTGCACAGATAAGCTAGTGCTTCACAGGGATGTTAACACAACACTGCAACATATCGCAACGTCACTGAAACATATCGCAAGATTCGCAACGTCTTATGAGCTTGTAGAGCTGCCATTTTTGCCAGCTGTCTCATGTTTGCCCCAGAATGAGGCACTATAGGGTTCTTGTGGTTAAAGTAGCCAATATCATCCCAAAATACTTGGAACACTGGACTTAATGAATACAGGCCAGCCGCTCTGACATTAATGGTTATGTAAAGCTTTGAATGCCTGATACTGGCCTGTCAGGACTCAAACCCAGGTCGCTGGTCAGACCCAAATGCAGGAACAATTAAACTAAAGTAGACTTTTGCAGCAAACAACTCTTGAACAAACAGAAAATGATTCTGTCATGCAGCTAGTAAGTGGGGATGTTTAAACCAGATCAGGCACAAGTGAGTTTAACAGGTGAATCAACTCAGCACGATGGCGCCAGGGAGAAGAGAGTGCAGAGGGAAAATGGGAGTGGCATGCAGTGGCACAGGTAGCAACCGTGACAGGCCGACGCTTTGCTTAAAGAGCAAACTAGTCAAGGATACAGCAAATGTGTACTTTACCACATCCTGCAAGATCTCCCTGCCAAACACCTACAGTATGTCAATATTTTTGCTTTAACACCCACAGTAATCTTTCAGAGTTGCTCCACTGCAAGCTAACCCAGTTACCCAGCTATCTGTACATTATAGTCAAGTGCTGCAAGTTAACTCTCTAAATGATTTCTGCGATACTATTTAACTAGTCTGAGAAAATTATTTACTGGCATATTCTAGTTTGTTTATTATTATTATAATAATAATTATTATTGACATAGGCCCTATGGGCACGAAGTGGCCTCCAATCCTTCATGGTCACCAGCCATTTTAGCTTGGGACAGTCAGCTGATCTGGTAAACAGTCAATTAAGCAAAATGTCTAATTCAGTAACATTTATTGAACAAGTTATAGCTTTATTATTATTACTATTATTATTACCAGTAAGACGCCCTGAGGGCGAGAAACGACCTCGCCCTTTACGTGCACGCATCCGCCTGGGTGACGGCAGACTCCTGGGCGAGCGCTGGCGCCTTGGCATGTGGGGTCAGATCAACATATGGAATGAATTTTGTACTGGCCATATATGGAGCGTGTGATGTCTCTTTTCTTACAGGGGTCCGTGGATTATTTCCTTATCTTCCTAATGTAGCAGCTTGGTTGAAATGAGTTGAGATTCCAGGCAAAGTCCATCATTTATTCAAACAAGGCATCTTCCATAGTTACATCAGGTTACCAGCATAACAAAGTCATCGTTCCATAGTATAGCACATTAAGGCCAGGCCAAGCCTGTCCGTCATGGTCTCCCCTTGTCTCTCAATCCCTCCGTTCTCTCACTCCTCCCCCTAGATCTTCTGTGCATATATTGGGTGTCACCTTTGTGTGTGTGTACACACAAAGCAACACAAAAGCAGAGTAAACTAGAATGCTATCTGGCCCTAAACAGAGAATACGCAGTGGCAGAATACCTGAGCACCGTGACCGACCCAAAACAAAGAAAAATCCTAACTAGGTACAGACTCAGTGAACACAGTCTTGCGATCGAGAAAGGCCGTCATAGGCAGACCTGTATCCCGAGAGAAGACAGACTATGCACCCACTGCACACAAAATTAAGTGGAAACCGAGCTACACTTCCTAACCATCTGTCCATTGTCCCAAGACATCAGAGACACATACTTCCCACAGATTACAACCACACACGGAGATTTTGAAAACATGACCAATGACAAAAAACTCCCATATCTGCTGGGCGAAGTACAACAATGTGCAAACACAGCAGCAAGATTCGTGAGTTGCTGTGATAGGAGAAGGATATCAAACGGAACACAACCACCCTAAAGACTAATCATTGTGTATATTCCTGCACTATACCTGCATCCAGTGATCTTGGTACAATATAGAAATTGATCTATTGAAGATTCTGACGTTCAAATGTACACATTTTTTGTTTTGATTGTATTGCTGTATTGTTGTATTGTGCTTTCTGCTTTGGCAATGTAAACGTATGTTTTCTCATGCCAATAAAGCCCTTTGAATTGAATTGAATTGAATTGTGTGTGTGTGTGTGTGTGTGTGTGTGTGTGTGTGTGTGTGTGTGTGTGTGTGTGTGTGTGTGTGTGTGTGTGTGTGTGTGTGTGTGTGTGTGTGTGTGTGTGTGTGTGTGTGTGTGTGTGTGTGTGTGTGTGTGTGTGTCGGGGGAAAGTCAAAGACCCCCAACTGTGACAGTCACTGTAGTACTAATATAAAGCATAGAGACAAACTGTCGCCTCCTACCCTAAAGAATGGCTCTGGTCAACCAGGATAGCCCCAGGTGGTCTATTTTGAAAGCATCCTGAGTGATATGTGTTTATACAGTTGCCTATAGCAACTTTTAGAGATAACCTGAAGATAGCCTTTTTCTTTGGCCATCTGTTAAACATACTACTAATTAGACTGTAGCTCTGTTAAGACGTGCCCAAATGCTGTCTCTCCAACCAGAGATTGCCTCCTGCTTGTGGAACAATTGATGTGCAAATAGACCTTCAGTTCTGGGCATCAGTTAAATGAAGTCAGATAGAAATACAGAGTTAAAGTTATATGTACAATTATGACTAACCATGTAGTTATTAATATGCTATATGATTCATAATACACCACACGTGTCTTGAGTGTACAGGGTTTGATGAGGTCAGATCAACATATGGAATGTCAGAACAGGTCAGCAGTCAGCTCCATATATGGAGATCTAAGGGTTTGAGGTCAAATGTAGAGTTGCTGGGCGGCTCCATATATCCAGATCTAGGTGATGATCCAGTCTTCTCCATGTATGATTATCCAGGGTTAGATGAGGTCAGCGTCGTGATCTTCATATATGGAGATGGCCATATATTGTGACGTGATGTCACGAGGCATGAGCATATATGGAGGCGTGATGTCACAAGGCATGACCATATATGGAGGCGTGATGTCACGAGGCGTGACCATATATGGAGGTGTGATGTCATGCGGCGTGACCATATATGGAGGCGTGGGGTGACTAACTAACTAACTGATGGACGGGAGATGCAGGTTTTCATAGTAAATGCGACCTGCGGCCATATTGGCCCTATTCGAAGGTGCTGATAACGGATGATTTCGCCTATTCAATAGAGAGATAACGGTCGAATGGGGTGATATATGTCAGAACCTGTTTTGAACTTCTGACATTCCATTATGTTTATCCTTCCCCATCCATCCTTCCTCTTTTGACTGATACCTGTCAATTTAAACTGTAGACAGGCCTGCCCCAAAGTTATTTGTGCAGCCGCGCCCGGCAGCTGGCGAAAACTAGAGTTCTCAACACGAAAATTAAGGCCCCTACCTGGGCCCTCATCAAACCTTGTACACTCAAGACACTGCCCCCGCTGCCACCCTTAGATCTCCATATATGGAGCAGACCTGTTCTGACATTCCATATGTTGATCCTCAATGATTTTACCTCATCAAACCCTGTACACTCAAGTCTTACTGGTTATTATTTTGTAAGGAGGAAGATGAGGATGATGATGCTGATGATGAGGAGAAGGCCCAACAACCATCCATTGCAGCAAAGAACAGTAACCCTTCCAGGCAACCAGCTTTACCTCTGTTTTCAACAAGGAGTTAGCTGCTTTAGCAAACAGTTTGAGGGTCCAATGGAGTTAAGAGGTTTTGTCCAAAGCGCTTTTTACTACTTTTCATTGGTTCAATATTTATAACACTATATACCGGTAACACACAGATGTAAAGGGTGTTATAGCACTGATTTATGCCTCAAAAATGGAGTTAGGTGGTTCCTTCCCGACAGCTTTATGCTATATTTGGCAGTGATTTGTCAATAGGTGATTGATTGATTGAAAACTTAATTTCAGACGGGTAAAAAAAAAAACCTGAAACAAGACAGAAAAAGAGATAGCCTATGTATAGCAGACTACTGTCACTCCAAAAGGTCTATATCAAGTAGATCAACATTGCCTCCAGTGTTTCCAGAAGCAAGAGATTGTATCACTCTCTCTCTGTGATACATTCTTTGATTCCTTCAATCTATGAATCTAAACATAGAATTCCTCAGTACAGCATGAAAGGTGGGTACATTACTAGTCACAAACATTTCACTTGCACTGGTCCATCTTGGGAGTTTCAGGAAGATTCAAAAAGCATCGTTATATGCCACCTGAAGTTTCTTTCAGTTTTGCAGTGCAGTAGGTTTTAAAAAGTGCTATTTTAACATTGTCTGTACATGTGAAATGTATAGCTTACAGCACTGGCTCTGCACATCATCATCATCATCCCTGATTATGTGACCCCGGTATTTAAACTTTTTAACCTCTAAAACTTCACCTGCAAAAGAGAAAGAGGGAAAGGTGAGCTTCTGGTCGTCCTTTGTTCTAGTGATCATAACCACACTCTTTTTAGAGTTTAACTTTATATCAAATAAAAAGCCGTATTTTGAACAGAACCTGAGTAGCTGCTGTAAGCCAGCACTGTAAGGTGAGAGTACAGTACAACTAAATCATCTGCATAGATCATATGATATATACAGTAAGGTGATCCCCCACCATGCAACCAGTTTTACACTCTTTTAACTGTTTGGATAAATCAACCAAATACAAATTAAACAGTATTGGCGACAAAATCGCCCCCGGCGCACTCCATTTGACACTAGAAAGGGTGTGGACCATCTGCATATATCATATGATATATAAGGTGATCCCCCACCATGCAACCAGTTTTACACTCTTAACAGTTTGGATAAATCAACCAAATACAAATACATACAGATGCTGTTCATATTCTCATTTCAAATCTGCTGCTGAGCCAATCAAACAAGGTTTTGAGAAACCAGAACAGGAAACAGGTAGGCCTAGGCTATGCCACAACCTTCTGGAGCCTATTTGTGGGAGTTGCAGTTGATAAGATTTGGTGCATCAATGACAACTGGATAATTTTTATAGTGAAGTTATTGACTTACTAAATTCAAAATTGTGTTAAGGCAGAGCAACATCTTTTATTTCTGCTGCGGTTTATCTGTTGTTACACTGGCCTGGTCATAGCTATAAGCCAAATGTCCACTTGATCTACATTCTCCCATGCAGGTGTTATCTAGTATCCACAAATAAGATAATGCATAAAAGCCCTTACAGTTGTGGAACTGATTTGTAATTTTAAATGAAAATAGCTTAGGCCTTAGTGAATTAAGCAGTTGGTTGGTTTCACCATGGATAGTAGTATTACAGGTGTGTTATTTCCAACCAGGAGATGGCGCCATTGAGTGAACATAAGATAGTTTGCTCACTGCAAACAGACTGACTGACCACAGTATCAAACATCTTCTCATGATGAGATTCTCACAAAAGGGAAATTACGTGCAAACAAAACAGAAAAACCGATTAGAAAATCTGAAAACACAGAAACATTTCACAAAACACAATGACATAAACACGCGTTTGTCCGAGACTGCTGCTGTGGTAAATTAAAGAATAATGAAATTAAAGAAAAAAAAACTGTTATCTTGTGAGTGCAGACTGCTTCTTAAGACATTGAATGCCACAACACTTTTTTGTGGTGCTAGCCACTCCAAGGCACAGCTTTGTGTGTATGTCTGTTTGAGCACGGAACAAACAAACAGACAGAATTGTCTGTTTGTACCCCCCCCCTACACACACACACACACACACACACACACACACACACACACACACACACACACACACACACACACACACACACACACAGCACTCAGTTCAGACAGCTCTGGTTTTATTACATTGCATGGGCCTAATTGGGGAAACAAACAAGCCACAATAATCAGATGACTTATGCTATAGGCACAATACACTGCAGGCTGCCAAATGTCTCTAAAATTCTCTATCGATTAGGGGGAAAACACCAATTCTGTTGCTTATATGCAAAGCCAGCATAAACTGCAATCTTGTGGTTCTGGTGGGTATAAGATTGTGACTCTAAATGTGTAGACTTCTTGTAAATTATCTGATGCAGATGTTTTACAATAATTGATATGCTCTCAAGAGTTAAAGATCTATAAGGTTCCATTTGGTTAGCAACTCTACATCTTTTAGCTGGGGACCACCTGGAACGCCCTCAAGGACCACGGACTGAGGGACCACTGGTTGAGAACCACATATAGAAGACATCCTTTTTAGTGTCTGTTAACAGTTGTGTGACAGTGAGTGATGTTTGCTTATGTTACAATTATGTTACATTTGACACCGGCTGCTAATAGAACCAGGAAGTGTCACGGCAATATGGGGAAATGTCTATTCTGTGGTGCAAGACATTATGGTATTTGCTCATTCGTTTTATGAAATGTTGTGTCTAGTGATCCTGGATTTAGAACACAATGATGAAATTGGTGAGTAATAAATAATAATGCTCTGTTCATAGGCCAGAAGGTATTGCCACAGTTTGATGAGATGGTAGATCAACAGGTTTGAGATATTTGCAGTGTGGGACGATTATTTGGGAGCGATTATACTCCGTGCCTCACAAATAGGGGGGGGTTAACATATGAGACAAGCCCACCTGAAAGTTCAAGCTCCTCATAATTGTGAGTTCCAACTATAGAATCAGTAAAATACTAAAGGGGGTAGTCCACATTGCAATGCGCTGTTCATGGATGATGGTGTCCAATAACACCTCTGATTCAAGCACGGGTTTCACAGTGCAGGTACATATGGCACACAAACACGTGCGCACACACACACACACACACACACACACACACACACACACACACACACACACACACACACACACACACACACACACACACACACACACACACACACACACACACACACACACACACACACACACACACTGGGAGCTGCTCAGCACCTGTCTTGTGTTCTTTGCTGCAGCATTCTGTATATCTGCAGCTGTCAGACCATGGCAGCACCCTGGAGAAACAACACAATGCTACTTTATTGTAGGATACATTGCTCAGGGTAACACTGACCCAACCCCATAAGTTGCTTCAACCCTTTGCACTAACCAGGACTCGTATTACACCCCATCCCGAGCCCCTCATGCACCACATGCACAACAACACGTCGTTCCTCCTTTGGGTGTTGTCCAGCTGATGTAGAGCATTTTTGCCAATTTTATATTGACTCCCTCTGCAGTTGCTGTCAGTTATGTTATTTCTTTGCTGGGTTTCTTTTGCTCTCACCTTTACATGTGTAACTGACATGACATAATGTTGATTTAACCTGATAATAACTTTGTTCAGAACAAAGCCTATTGATTGACTTCCACAAGATCGCTCCCTTCAGACCTTGCTGTGCTGTCAGCCACAGAGAGCCTACCTTGCATATTAACAATTCAGTACAGACCACTCCTTTAAACCGTTTTTTTATTTAGAAAAGAAGGAGATGAACCTGTCAGAAATAAC
>NC_136799.1:25181659-25214159 GCF_951216825.1 Electrona antarctica
AGAGAGAGAGAGAGAGAGAGAGAGAGAGAGAGAGAGAGAGAGAGCGAGAGCGAAAGATGGGGTGCAAAAAGGATAGAAAAGCTAAGAAGCATGAAAGGTTGAGTACTTCTATTAGTTTCTAGCCACACTGTACAGCTATAGGCTTCACCCTCACAACCAATCACTCCAGCTGTGCATGCATGTGTGTGTCTCCATGCATCACATATGTTTGTACTTGCATGTTGTCGGTGAATGTGAGAGTGTCTTTGCATTTGGGTTTTTATGCATATAACCATATGTGTGCATACATTAGCATTTTAGTGGTTTTCTGTGTGCATTTATTAGGTTTTCTTTTTCTCTCATGATTTTTGTGTGTGTGTGTGCGTGCATGCGTGCGTGCGTGCGTGCGTGCGTGCGTGCGCCTGTGTGCGTGTGTGTGTGTGTCTACTGTAGATGTATTGTACACACCTTTACATTGAGTGTCTTTCTCTGTGTGTAAGCATTTGCATGCCCTTGCGGGGCCTATATGCAGGAGTGTAGCTTTTAAATCCAGGAGGCTTGTTTTGAACCATGACAAGCGATGCATCCCAGAGCAATAATATTCAGGAGTAGTATTTTACAACATTACCTTTCCCTCTCAGTTGATATTGAAGCCCTTGGAACATTGCTCTGCTCATTTTCATACATATTGCCTCTTCTGTCTTCTTTGCATGCACCTATACCAGGGTTCCATCACCAGGAGAAGAGTGTTTTCTTTAAGGCGTACCTCACCATAGTGAACGTGGTTGAAATGCCCTTTTGAAGCAATTCTTCACTGTGGTGGTTGGATGTTTTCACATTTTAGCACGTATACACATTACACACACACACACGCACACACACACACACACACAGAGAGGAACTCACACGCATTCAACCTCCAGCATTGACTGCCTTGACACTATCTGCGTTTTTTTATTTGTGCTTTCAGTACTGTATTTACAAAAAGAAAAATGCAACATTTCTTCCTGAAATATAGGCTATATATAACCAGCATAATAATATTCCCTGGGTTTACTTATACATGGTGTAACATTTATTACTTTAATATAATGAGTTTTCAAAAACGTTTTCAAAATGACTGTTAATGAGCGGTTACCATTCAAAAACTTTAGCACTGAAATAAATAAAATGTCCACCATTTAAAAAATGGATGTCGACTCTTTGCTGGCAGGAAAGCAAATCAGCAAATCAAGGTACTTTGTTTACAAAATAGTTCTGAATTTGAGTGTGGAATGATCCAATAGTGCTACTCCCTCTGAAATGCATTGACTGTTTAAAGTTTATACAGTATTCACTTAGTAAGAGACCACACCTTCGCTCAAGATTAACAGTTTATTGAAACAGAATGAGATGAATGCGGAGTGGAGTGAGGAACCCAAGGTAGGGCGAGACTCAGGGTGGGGGCGTAGTCTCTGGAGCTGACGGTCATCTTTGCTCTGCTCGGAATGAGCGGTTGGTCGTCTCTGCTCCGTCACTGCCCCCCCTGGATTCCTAGAGAATCGAGGCGGAAGGAGGAGGTTGGGGTGGAGGAGGATGGTGATTTTGAAGAATAGTGAAAATAGCCGATCTACAAGTGCAGTACTCACAACCCATGTTTGGTCTGTCGTGGAGCAGAACAAACAACTTGGTTGAGAGACCGCAGGTGTATTTATACTGTGGTGATTGCACTGGGGATTGGCCGGGTGATAATGAAAGGCAGGTGAGTTTGATGAGGAGGGAGGAGTTGTTGATAATGAGGGAGGAGTGGTTGATAAGGAGGGAGGAGTTGTTGATAATGAAGGAGCAGTGGTTAAGGTCAAGCGGAAGGAGGTCTCTTCTCCCGAAACTGCGTTGTATAAATACAACTTCCCTTCACTTAGTAAGAGACCACACCAAGATTAACAGTTTATTGAAACAGAATGAGATGAATGCGGAGTGGAGTGAGGAACCCAAGGTAGGGCGAGACTCAGGGTGGGGGCGTAGTCTCTGGAGCTGACGGTCATCTTTGTTCTGCTCGGAATTAGCGGTTGGTCGGCTCTGCTCCGTCACTGCCCCCAAAAGAGCTGGCCCGCAGGTGTGAATGGCTGGGAGGTAGAGACCGAAGGTCTTGAAGCTAGGGCAACGTGTCGCATGATCCGCCCTGTCCTTAGACCCTCAATTGGGCGAGGAAAAACTCACTCTAAGCTGGGTTGAGGAAAGAGGAAGAAACCTCGGGAAGGATCGCAAGAGAGGGGACCCCCTTCCGGGGCGGACAGGCTGAAGATGATGTAGCACGTTACGGTCATCCTGGATGGGGATGGGCGTTGTGGATGTTGCTACTGCCGTGATTGTGGTAGGTTTGGGATGACCATCGACCGGGGGTGCCGGATGATCTGAAGGGCTCGTGTGGTGTGGTAGGAGTGACACCAGTGCAGAACGAGTGCCCGGAGTAGGAGTGATGTAGGAGTCAAGATTTGACTGGGGTGGAGCCAGGAGTGGCGAAACCAGTCTCTGTGAGGAGATGGTCTTGAGTTGGGCTTGTGTGGTGTGGTAGGAATGACACCAATGCAGAACGAGTGCCCAGAATAGGAGTGATGTAGGAGTCAAGATTTGACGGGGGTGGAGCCAGGAGTAGCGAAACCAGTCTCCGTGAGGAGATGGTCTTTAGTTGGGCTTGTGTGGTGTGGTAGGAATGACACCAATGCAGAACGAGTGCCCAGATTAGGAGGGATGTAGGAGTCAAGATTTGACTGGGGTGGAGCCAGGAGTGGCGAAACCAGTCTCTGAGGAGATGGTCTTGAGTTGGGCTCGTGTGGTGTGGTAGGACCGTAGGAATGACACCAATGCAGAACGAGTGCCCAGGGTAGGAGTGATGTAGGAGTCAAGATTTGACTGGGGTGGAGCCAGGAGTGGCGAAACCAGTCTCTGAGGAGATGGTCTTGAGTTGGGCTCGTGTGGTGTGGTAGGACCGTAGGAATGACACCAATGCAGAACGAGTGCCCAGGGTAGGAGTGATGTAGGAGTCAAGATTTGACTGGGGTGGAGCCAGGAGTGGCGAACCAGTCTCCGTGAGGAGATGGTCTTGAGTTGCAGCGTTGAGGAACATCATGCGGGGATGTGGCGGAGGATGGATTCGGAAAGACTGAGGGGAGAGTTGATCGGGACGGATGAATGATGGATGAGTGCATCCGTTGATGGTTTGGTAGGAGTGGAACGTGTAGGATGGACATGGGCAATGAGAAGAGTTTATCGGGGGGAGTATGATCTTGAGTTGGCCTAGAGAATTGGGATGTTTCTTTGTGTCGAATCGTGGCCCCAAAAAGGCGTGGCGAAGACTATTGGGTAAGTCTCACAGGGGTTGGAAGTGGGCGGGGCACGTTGCCGCGAGCACCAGCGTGCTCGGGGGGGGGGGGGAGGGGCGTTGGACTTGGGGGGAAGAGGAAGAGGAAGGAGGCGCTTGCTGACCTGTGGGAAAAGAACGGGAGGAAGGAGGGGGGTTGGAAGAGGGCGAGGTGCGTTGCCGCGACCACCAGCGTGGCGCGTTGCCATACCTGCCAGCGTGCCCGTCGCCGTTTGAGGAGCACGGAGCCGATCCAAGGGAGAGGGGGGGAGGGGGGGGGGGGGGGGGGGGGGAAGGAGGGAGGGGGGAGCATGGTGGCACACGTGTTGTGTTGAGGTCCGTGTGAGTGGAGCCACTCGAGTCTGGGATGAGAAGGGCCGAGAGACAGGTCTGCCTGGACTTCGGCTGAGAGGCTGGACTGGTGAGGTAGAAGGAGGAGTCAGAGTGAAGCTCAAGCTGCGGCTGAGCTGGGATGTTATAGCACAAAACAATTGGTTGAACCGTTAGATGCCAGAATGTCGTGCTTAGAGACTGAAACAGTATCAAAGTGTTGTAATAAAGTTGACTCCCCTGTATGGTAGTGATGGCTGGAGGTGTTGTTCAGAAGTGTCAGAGGCGTTTAGGGAGAAGGAGGCGTTCAGAGTGAACTACTTGAGGTGTTTAGAAAATGGCTGGAGCACTTGAACACACGTACAAAAGCTTTAGTAATATAGAGAACGTGTGTAAGATTGGAACTACTGAGAGCATGATACTCATGGTAGAAGTTAGACTGGAACATGACGAGTGTTCGTGGCACTTGATAAAATAATTAATCTCATACTCATCAAGCATATAGTGAGGACAATGAATTGAAAGCAATGAATAGCAGAAGTAGCTGGTCTGCAAGCACACAACAAATGATTTGATGAGCTGTTAAATAACAGTTGCTAGCAAGGAATAAAGTGATGGTGATTTTGAAGAATAGTGAAAATAGCCGATCTACAAGTGCAGTACTCACAAGTCACAACCCATGTTTGGTCTGTCGTGGAGCAGAACAAACAACTTGGTTGAGAGACCGCAGGTGTATTTATACTGTGGTGATTGCACTGGGGATTGGCCGGGTGATAATGAAAGGCAGGTGAGTTTGATGAGGAGGGAGGAGTTGTTGATAATGAGCGAGGAGTGGTTGATAAGGAGGGAGGAGTTGTTGATAATGAAGGAGCAGTGGTTAAGGTCAAGCGGAAGGAGGTCTCTTCTCCCGAAACTGCGTTGTATAAATACAACTTCCCTTAAAAGCAGAAAGGTCAGCATCCTTTCCCCGCTACGCAGCCTTATAAGGCATCAGTCTGGAACTTATTTGAATGAATCAAATGTTATTTGAACCAATCTGTACGGTAGTGTAGGTTAATACAATATAACTAGCACATCTGCAGTGGAACTGGTCTCCCTGCTCTTCCATTGAGACATTTTCAACCTTGGTGTCGTCTGTCGTGTATGACAGACTTGACAGTATACTATAGTTCATAAGAAAAATGTCTTTAAGCAGGGATTCCATTTCGGAATAAAACGGTAGAAGTTTATGGACTAGAGTATGTTTATGTTTAATAATGCATTAATAATACTTAATAATGCATTGCTAAAATAATAATGATGAAAACAATAAAAAAAAACACACATTCTGGAATAGGCCAGAATATACCCGGGGTATAAAACAGGCTGTCCCACTTTAACCCTGGTTATAGTTTGTCTGGGGGTATATTTTGACCTGGGTCAGTTTCTCATAGCTTCATTTGATTGGCTCAACAGCAGATTTGAACTGGAAACCCACAACACCTTCATGTGTGTTTCCTTCCATCCATCCATCCATCCATCCATCCATCCATCCATCCATCAACACCTCTTAATTATTCACGAAAGAAATCACAAACCCAAGACCAGAAGCACAGAAGAAGAAAAACACCACAGGCAACACAATGTACTATAGATTTATAGATAACAGTGATGCCTCCTCTGTTCTTGGAACTCTTGCCTCTGAATCTGAAAGCTAAAGGTGACCTTTATCAGCAAATACTCCTCAGTCTGTGAAAGTCTGTCCTGTCTCCTGTCTCGCACCCCACGATTTCCCTCAAGGTTACGATCCTGACTTCTTTTCAAAGGACACTGGGAGGGCTCTGCTCTGCCAAAGCGTGTGGTTAGTTAAGAGTGGAAAAAAGTCAAGTAGACAGGGATTTTACTGAGCACAGGCTAAGGCAGAATTCAAAAACCTATTTGAAGTTCAAACTTCCTCCCCTCTAATATTCTAACACTCCCAAGTGTTAGAATGCAATGCATACACTGTGCTACACAGTCAAATCCTGTGTATGCTCTGTGCTGCTGAGTTCATTCATCCCTTCTTCTCAGAAGTAAATTAACACAGAGCTCTTCATACTGTGTACATTCGGCTAGATGCCCTTTGTTTGATCCCAGTCTCATACAGTACCAGATATCTTCTGGTTAGGTTACTGGTTATCTTCTGCTTATGTTACACCCGAGATTCGAAGTGACACTAAAAGACAAACATCTTTTCAACTAGCCTAAAGGAGTTGGCTGGGGGAGATATTAGAGTTTTGGCAGTTCGGCTCGGAGCCACTCTAGCTTCACTTTAGGTTACTTGTTATGTACTCACCTCTAAGCCACAGCTGTTTTACAAAACCTGAAGGGGTTTCACTGAACTTAGAAGAGGTTTCACTGTGACCCACTGTGACATGGCTATATGTAGCACGTACTGCAGCTGAACAGAGGCTTGTTGACATACAGTGCACTTGTGCACTTGTTTCAGTGGACATGGCATTCTTGTACCCGGAACGTTAAAGAGACAGTCTTGTGAGTGGAATAAGCCTCTGCTTCAAACTCCAGCTGAGAAAAACAGCAGAGAAATTGAATGTGGTACATACATCACTGCCTCCCCTGCATGAACTCCCCTTGAGCAAGGCATTTAAGCCACATTTGCTTCAAAGGAGCTTCTCGACAGTAGCAGAACTTGTAGTTGACAGCTTCCAGGTACAAATAGTAAGTAAGTATCTGCATGGTGTAAAAGTATGTGTTGTCAGCCAACCACTTCCCTGGATGAAAGCAGAATAATATTATTGTGCAGCGGTATGCAAGACTAAAGGGCAAAAAGTTGAAAGAAAGAAAGCAGTCACAGTTACTGACTAGAGTGTGCTAATGGTAGACAAAGAAAGGGCTTGGCTGATGACATCCAGACCATTAATAATAGACCACGGCTGCAGAGCATATACAAGAAGAAGAACAACCTCTAGCTATAGGTAGGGGATTACAGGTGCTACAGCCTACTACACAGTTCTTGCCATGGCCTTAGTCAGTATTAAAGTAATATATTCTCCAGAACAATCTTAAGTCATTCTATTTGTGTCATGGCAGAGGTGTCTCGTAATACTGTACTGTACTGTACTGTACTGTACTGTACTGTACTGTACTGTACTGTACTGTACTGTACTGTACTGTACTGTACTGTACTGTACTGTACTGTCTCCCCACCCCTCTCTCTCTGCCACTTATCACGTGGCACACCCGTTATGCGATGCTCAGCCAATCACGTCTGAGGATGCATTCTGAGCGAGTTAGATGATGTTTTGGCAAAATGCATTGCTAACTACATCACAAGCGTCAGGTTAGGCAGCAGTATTGAAGTCCTTTAGTGCAGCTCCATGTGACTGAGGGATCGACAGCTCCAAATCATTAGGCTCTCTGCATAACCATAGGGACGTGTCGTGCACACATAGATATCAAAGGGGACTTCAGCCCCTGCCCTTTTACCCGTCTGTAAAACAACTGCCCTATCCAGACCACGAATGCAGCATTTACTATGGTGAACTTGAACACAGCATTTTGCATTGAACTAATTTGTTTAGAAATCCATGTCGTACACCGCATCTCCAGTAGATAGAGTGCAGGGTTGCGCCCCAAAAATAGCTGATCTACAAGCTCTCAACGCGTCGCAGCGCGACACGTTGTGAGCTTGTAGATCTGCTATTTTCGCTATTTTGGGCCAAAAGTGCCCTCTTATGGGATTTCAGCCCCTGCCTCTCTAACACTCTCTGCACGTGCCTGTGCATAACTGTAGTCCTGGCCTTTTCCTGATCATTTTCCCACAACTTTGTTTGATTGGCTCAGCAGCAGATTTGAACTGTAAACATACAGTATGGTTTCTGGTTACAATGATGATAACAACACATCGTATTTCTGGTTCCCAGACAGTTCAGCTTACAGAGCAATTATGTTTAACATAAATGTAACTTCTCTAGCTTTCTTCAAAGATTCAAACCAGTGTTATTGTTTACAGCTTCACAAACAAACTTCATAAAGGTGGGGACATTTAAGGTGCAGTAGTCGTGTTATTGTTTACTCACTGCTTCACAAACAGGAAATTCACAGGGGTGGGGGTGTTTAGGGCTGCAGTGTTATTGTTACAGCCTGAAACAATCCATAACTTATAAATCAATTACATTTCCCATGCCCTGGAAAAACATTATTGATTCTGTTGTGGGAAAATTGGGTCCTTGTCGCCAGTACTGTACTTAAGTACAGTTTTGAGATATTTGTATACTTTACTTCTACTCCACTACATCTCAGATCCAAATATTGTACTTTTACTCCACTACATTTATTTGACAGCTTTAGTTATAGTTACTTTGTGGATTATTAATACAAAACATACCATTACCCACTTCAACCCTATATACATTTTGGCCATTTGAAATGAGACATTCTGCATAAAGTGTATTTTCTACTTTTGGTACTTTAAGTACTTTTTGAAGCCAATACTTTTGCACTTTTACTCAAGTAAATGTAGAATGCCGGACTTGTACTTGTAGCGTATTGCAGTATTGATACTTTTACTTAAGTAAAAACTTTGAGTACTTTTTCCACCACTGTCTTCTAGGGAAGGGAGCTGTGAAAGCTGAACATTTGTGCGTGTTTCATTCTCAGGCGAAAAGAAGAGGCTGGGATCTCCATGTGTATTGGAGGAGGCATGGCATGTGGTTGCCTACTTCCCAATGCCAACATGGTTGGGCAAGACAACCCCAAAATAGGTAAGCAAAGAACTGCATAGGGATCATAGGGATCACAAGAGTTTATATTGTGATGGTCCCCACATGCATCTTTATAACAAAAACATTCCAGGCCGCTATGCAGCCTGAAAGTCCTATATTGTGCTGGCATTTGGACTGTTAAATACTCACATCTCTGCAGTCCAGGGTCAGGGTGTTTTCACCAGCTCGCTTAAGTTGTTTGCGGGGGTCATATTAGGCAAGAACACTTTAGATATTCTCTCCTAAATGAAGTGCATACAAAACTTAGCCAGGTCCTCTACTAGTATAGGCTGAAAGCTTCTCTCTCTCTAAAGAGCCAGTTTTTCTCATGGGTGCAGTCATGGACAAAGAACAGAAGTGCCAGTATGATGGACATGGCCATGAGTGTCAGATGGTAAAGATGTCCCAAGCTGGGTCTGCAAATGAATAGCTTTTTGTCTGTCTGTCCACAGGTTTTGTCTGTCTGTCCATGGGTCTGTGGAGGACACACCGACAAAATGTGCAAGGTATTGCATCGTTCCTGACCTGCACAGTTCCCGAGTAGGCCGATGACGTGTCAAATAAATCCTGACCAGAACACAATGTATTCTGCAGTTCTGCACAGTAACATCCATAGTGTTACCGCCGGTAATTATCTTCCGATGGAATTCTTGGCAGAGACAGTGAACAGGCAAACATTGCAAAATTGGAATTATCTACACTGTATGAATATCAAAGTCACCAGTTGTAACTACTAGAATAGATGGTCAAAGTCTCTGAAAAGAATGGACAGCAGTTGAGCAAAGTCATCAGTGAAGTTGGCAGAGTATTTAGGTGGCCTGTAAATAACAATGACATTGCAACATATAGCAGAAATGTATTCAAAAGATGTGAAATCTGTGAATGATAGCTGCTTGCACTGGAATACATCATTAAATAAGGCAGCTACTCCATCTCCTTTCCTATTAACTCTGACAACATCCATAAAGTTAGAATTAGGGGGTGCTGACTCAACACAAAACCACTTCATTGCTCTTTTTGTAACCAGGTTTCACTTAAGATAACTAAGGGCCATATTAGACATATATGGTGCATGGTGGCCCCCAGAGTGCCACTGGGGGGGTCCAACTCCCATGATGGTAATTATACAGCAAATTACCAGAGTAAAGGCCACTTAGACTCAGTCATGTTTTGCATTAATGGGTTTTGCATTAATTAAACCAGTGTTGGCTCCCATTACATTTATTTAGCAGGTGCTCCATGCTATTTACTGTAAATGATGGATTCAGCAATTGAAGGAGATGGAAACCATTTTCTGCAGAGGACATTTGCATTCGACCATCTATGTGAGGAGCATGTGATCATATTATTATCTAAGGAAAAACAAAAGGTCTCTGCTATCACTTTCCTCTTATAGCCTAATATCTCCTGATATGTCTCCTGTGTCAACTTAATAATCACACACTCATATTCAGTTAAACTGCATCTGAACGTATGACAGAGACACAGCGTGTTCTGTCGAAGCCCCAACTGGATATTGAGTGTTGTACAAAAAGAAAGCCAAGAGGCTAATGATTCACGACATTCTTACATGAAGGGTGGTATTTAAACATAATTTATCAGCATTAGGCAACTTTTTTATTTCTTCACAAAAAAAATAAACAATCCCACAATTTTTAAACTAGCAAAGTAGCAAAGATAATTGTGCTGCACCTAGCCCCATTTAGCACCGAGTGTAAAATAGGCCCATATAGTAGGGTATAAAAACCTAGCCTGGCTAAAAAGCCAGACTAAGGCAGGCATTTTCTTTTGCCAACGGCTGATTCAGTCTGGCTTATTAGCCAGGCTAATAAAAACCCTGCTAGAAGCCCTTAGAGGCTACTTTGAAATTTCCTCAAACCCGGGTGGCGCAAAAAAAAAAAGAAAGAAAGAAAATGTAATCATTATAGTAGGGTCCATTCTGCAATTTACATATTAGATTACATTAGATCATGAGATATCTTAATGGAAAGTTGACATTTTGGTCTGAGGGTGGCGCTACCAGAGATAACCATATATGGCAGAAAAATAAGAAGGCATGGATAGATGTGAGGACAGCACAAGGAGAGGACCTCAGGAGAAACAAAAACAATACAGACCCACAAACCGGCCAAGGACAGCCACACAAGAGCTATGAAAGCAAAAGCACAATATGGCAAACTGGGGGGGAAAAAAAGAAAAAAAAGGAAGGAAGGAAGGAAGAAAAGACAGTTCATCAACCTAGAAACTCAGAAGTCATATCAACACAACATAAAGGAACTTTATTATGACACAACATGGAGACTGGCAGTCAAATGCATCCCAGACAGACCAATATTAAGCAAAACACATAAAACAAAAAGACCAGATATAGAGAAGAGGGCTGAACAATAAAGGGACCTACTGAATAGGTCTCAGTGGTGAAACCAGTGTTATGTAGGTGACGTGGGCTATATATCCATTAAGCACAGGGTTAAAAAGCCAGCCAACTAATAAGTATAAACTTAACAAGAAGCCAGTGAGCACACAGCTTCAGTCTGAAGTCTTCTTCCTTACACTGCTGTATCTCTAATCAAGGGTTGAGCCAGGCCCTCTGCCAGGCCAGATATTATGTTTTCACTCCTGTCTGTTGTCTGTGAACAGATCTCCAGCACAGCTAGACCAATCGGTGTGAAACTTTGCACGTACACTTCCAGTACGCCAAGAAAGAACCTCCACCCCAAGTCGGCCTCATGGTAGTGCTATAACAGCCCATTTTAGCCTATAAGTCTTGAACCGTATAGGTCGTACAATGTAAATCTTTCGCCTGGATTCCATGGCTAATTCTTCATTTCTTCAAAACATGCTACCACCCCAACAGATTTTGTCCTAAACTCACAAATCGATGCACGTTATTTCTGGCGTCATATGATCAAGTTTTGTCAGATTCTTCATTATTCCCTTCCAATTGGCTATGACAAACCTCCAATTGTGCAGTGGTTGCTTTTCATCACAACATGTCTAATTTGAGTGGAGTTTCAGTGAACGTGCAATCGCGCTTTGAGCTGGGTGGCCCCTCTAGCTGGTGTGTAGCTTGTGCATTTTACTAGTGCTCTTTCAGCAATAATTATTCGTTATAGGAAGGTATTGTTGTGTCACAAAGTGCAACGTGCGTCACATGATTGCCATGGTAAGAAAAAAGAAAATGGAATAACATTTCCTGCTCGAGGTAAAAGAAGCAAGAAGCAAGAAGCAAGATCTCAGACAGAACAAAGACATGTCGAATGCCAATGAAACATTACATTTAACAGCGTTAATCTGTCTATAATGTACTGTTTGTGACAGAGCTTCAAAACAAACATTGAAGATGGGAATTGGCTATTTTTATAGTTTGTGTAAGTTTGAATATGTATGTAAGCAATGTTGCCTACAGCAGTTACCGGCACAATCACCAGCGCCTTTTGCAAGGACTACAGTACTTGCATGAAATGACAGGGCCACTGAGCCGGGCTACGTGTGAACGGCATCCTGGTGAGGACCAGCCACCCAGTGTCTGGTGAGGACCAACGAGCCCGACTACAGGTCCCAGCAATCTGGTCATCGGCCTAGCTACAAACCCCAGCACTCCTCGGCAGCAGCGGAGGGCAACAGTGTTGTCCACCTGAGGGTGGGGAAGCAGAGCATCAGCGACCGTGGACAACGGCCTGCAGCTGGAGAACCCACCAACAAGCCACCATCGTGACTCCACTGGTGAGCCTCCTCCCAGCCTGTCCAAGCAGCCCCTGCAGCAGCATAAGCCCAGAACCACCTCTGCCAACCTGGTCAGCAGCCCATGCCTCTGGTCTCCGGGAGTGAGGGGGAGGGTGGGGCTGGACATTGGGGGAAGTGTGTGGGACAATGTTGTTTGAGGGGTTTTATTATTTTAGGTATAGCAACCCTGTTTCAGAGTCTGTTGTTTATGTTAGGAATGGTAACCCTGTGTCAGAGTCTGGTGTTAAGATTTTGTTTTTTGTTTAGTATGTGCTTGATCAAGGCACAACAGGATAAATCAGTCATCTCCACAAACACTCAGGGGAGATCGTCTGTCCGGACAGTGGAGAGCTATCTCCTCTCCTGTGTAAAATGTCATATGTTGTGTTATTCCTTGCACTGAGAGGAATAAACCAGTCTACTTGAGAACAACTGCCTGTGTCGTGTCCTTCCGTGCCATGGGTTGTGACTCGCTTGGTCACAATCACATTACTGATTGGGAGGGAATTGTCCTGTCTCGCTATGGAGCACGCACGTAGGCTACGCTATCGCAAACATAGCAGATTTATCCCCCAAAAAGCATGTTTTTGCAATAAACGTTTTAAAATTCCGCTTTGGGCCCTCCGTTGATTAAACCACCTTCGACATGTGAATGAAATTTGGGGTGGATTGGACATTCCGTTGGTGGTTTGCGTAATTTTTTGTCAAACAGGCCCCTCCCACTAACTTTGGACGCCGATTACAGCCGAACGATACGGAATGAAACGGCCTGTGGTGTTTTAATCGGATAGGTCCAGAGATCATGTGTACCGGTTTTTGTGAGATTTGCACAATTAGCTGTAGGTGGAAGAGCAAAAAGTGTGTTTTGAAGAAAAGTCAAAATGGCATTTTCCCATGTAAGTGGATGGGTAATTTTAATGCACTAATAATAAATTAATTATTAATCAATAATTTGTAAAAGTGGAAAAAGGGCTTCGTTAAGACCTCCGCAATATTATGGTCAATGCCTGTGTGAAAAGTCGGAGCGATTGGTGCAGGCAGTGAGGAGCTACGTGTTTCAGACATTCATTCACTCATTCACTCAGACATTCACTCACTCAGACATTGAGTGAATTTTAGTATGATGATGATGATGATATGGTTGTTGTATTATTCATTCTGGCACCGACCCCATAAAGCAAAAAACAGTCAATGCATGCAAATTGTGCATATTTAAATATATTAGCCGTACAGCACCGAGTCGGTAATGATGGAAGTTGGAGATCCATGCCCCACCCAGCTATGCAATACCCGTTGTACCCGTGTCAGAGTACCCGTTCCACCCATCTGTCTGTGTCCCTTTTATGCCCATATATGGAGATTTCTGTATGTGTCTCTCTCTGTATCCCTTTATTCCTATATGGAGTTTTGTGTCAGGCATGCCCAATATGGAGAACAGGCCAACTTCATATATGGAGCCTGGGCAGGGGCCCTGTCCAGCCCACGCAGAGACCTTTTGTTGCGGTTCTGGACAACCGTGAGTCGGACCGAATCGACACTGGGCACTGCACTCCCTGTGGGGGCATGTGTCGAATTTGAAGTTGGTGGGGCGAACGGTTCTCGAGTTACATGCACAGACGCACACAGACGTACAGAAATGTGGTGCATTTATAGATATAGAAATTACAGACAAATCTATCTTTGTCAAATTAATAATAGACATATGTTGGCAAGAAAAGTACACAAATTCTAATAATTATGTGTTGATAACTGAATCTTTGACATTTGTTTCAAATCTGCCTTGTATGCTCTCAATTTACTTCTACATTTGTAAAAAAACAAAAAATGAATAAACAGAACGTTAAAAAAATATATGAATGAAAAAATCGGCCTTGCATGCAACCCTGCATGGTGATTGCAAATCATAATGTGAAGCCATCTGTGGCTTTTCACTTGGCAGGTAGCTCAAAAAGTTCATGACTTTCATTTAGTGTCTAAGAGTTTAAGCTCTGTGTTATGCAGAATAAATATGTTAATGCATTAACATACAGTATGTGCAGTACGTGTGTCCCGTACATTCTCATAGCTGCTCTAGAATTTGTGGCAAGGCCCACACATTCACACGTCAAGTAACATTTTATACATTCCACGTGTGTTAGAAAACCTGTGTATGCAAACTTTTAGTACATGCTCAATTGCTCATGGTTTATACATGAGGCCTGTGGATTTGCTCATGATATAGTCCACCTGTCACACACAGAATCACAACATTTGCTAAGGTTGCAGCCTCCACAGGCCTCCACATCAACAAAAAATGTATGATGCTATAAACCTGGATGGAGATGCACATCCTGTGGGTACATTTACATACCCAGCAAACAATTTGTTGGGAAGGATCAGGATGTACTGTAGCTCTGGTCCATAGCGGTAGGAGAACGTCTCCTTAATGCTATGGTAATTTCAACTTCCTGCGCATGCATGAAAGGCGACAGGCTGTGCTGCCAGTCTGTCGACTGCTGCAAAAATAAAAAGGACACTTTCGCTACTCACCAATACAAAGACCGTTTTGTGGAGTTGAAAGCCTACTTCCCCTAGTGGACGCACTCTGAGCCCCCCACCACACACATAAAATACACCTTTTGGCCAGAAAAGAAAATATTTAATCAAAATCTGGTCAATGGCATTTTTCGATTGACAAGATTTGTAGAGGGTGCAGTGGAGTAACTTCCGGTGAAATATTTTCTTTTCTCGCCAAAAAGTACATTTTGGCGAGAAGTTTTGATATGGACACACTCTGAGCCTCCCACCACTGTCCACTAGGGAAAGTATATATGTTTCGACTCCACAAAACCGTCTTTGTATTGGTGAGTAGCAAAATTGTTATATATATTTTTTGCAGCAGTCAACAGGCTGTGCTACCTGCCTTTCATGTTCTTTCTGAAAGTACCATTGCGTTATAGCCTCTCATAGCCATACTAATATCACTGCCTGCATGGGGCAATTTGCATTGCAAAGACAGATTAAGTCTGACTACGCGAGGCTACCATAGCGTTAAGGAGACGTTCTCCTAGCGCTATGGACCAAAGCTAGGAGGACGGGACAAATAAGAAAAGGTAAGGCAAGGTCATCCTTGTTAATACTAAAACAAATGTAGAATTCAGACCACCACATCTCCAGAAAGATGTATATCCTGTATATTCATTCAGCTCAAGTTTTATTTTACAGGGAAGAAACATGGAGAACCACAAAAGCAACAAGCAATACATAATAATCTTCAAGCAGATGCTTATAACACATCCTGTAAACCTATTAGGCAAACAGGATACCGGTAACCAAAGAGGAGCTCTGGCAAATCACAAAACAAGAACATATTGTGCAGGTCTGTATATGGGATGCATTAAAAGAAAGGAAATTCCCTGCAGGGATCAAGGATGTGCTCAGCCTGTTTCATTTGCAACTGTCTGTTTGATTCTGAGATATCTTGTGTGCAAGTGGAAATCTGGGCCAAAGGCTGGCACTACATGAAAGGTCATGAGGTCACCTGAATCAGTAGGGCTCATCTTTGCTGAGCACATTATGATTCATGGCAATCTGCCCAGTAGATGTTAAGATATTGTGTGTGCAATTGGACATTTTGGCCTAAGGACCTAGTGGTGACACTAGAGGAAAGACCATATGGGGACACCAAGTCAGTGGTGGTCATCTTCCAGGGAGCATGAAAGTGCACGGCAAAATCCATGGCAATCCAGCCAGTAGTTTTCAAGATACAAAAATGACTGAAAGAAAACATATTTGTTTGCTAAAGATTTATCATTAAGCAAAGCAAATTGTATTCCATTAGTAACAAGCCCCAAGGCGTGTGCACCTTGTTAATGCATTTCTAGGAGGAGGAATTGGGGACGTTAAGGCATTGTTGTTATAGGATGTCTTGGTGGTGGTGAGTGGACCATCTGCACCATAGCAAGGTCCCTGGGTTATGTTTGCCATTGTTTATCAGATTCAGCAGTGATGGTGTGACAATTTGTACCTGCTGTACCTGATGACACAACCCAAAGGAGTGACGGGTTGTGTGAGGATACGTGTGTGTGTGTGTGTGTATTACACATACAGGTATCTGTAACTTACCTGCCGATGTGGGGGCACTGAGGGCTAGGATGGAGTCAGTGAATTTACTGCCATTGTTCGGCAGTTTTTACATCTTATTTGTAAACTCTAGCGAGGGTAGGCAGTGGCCAGCTAGGGGGAGGTTGTGAGCTAGCTGGAGGAATGGCGAGACCCTGTGGCATCCCAGGGCTGACATTGTGGCTGTAGCGGGCTGGGATGCAGATGTGACGTGACTTCACATCTGCGGCTGGCATGCTGGTACATCAAGGCAGGGGAGACGTGTTGTGCTGAAGGCAGTATACCCTTTTCACAGAAGACAAAATTGACAGGTAAACACAGCTGAAGGCAATGTAATGAATTGTGGGTGGGTTTCATTTAGGTGTTACTGTGTGCCAGCATGGACAGCTCCTGTTAACAGTGTATTATTCATATAATGTGAATGAGACTATAGGTTCTCTCGTCATTTTCTGCTGTGGTCGACAGTATTGTGATTACTAAGGTTCCATGTTGGCTACTACACCAGTCAAGATTAGGTACTGCTCTTCTGCATTTGCACTGCGATTTCTACAGTTAATCAGTGTTTCAGAGCAATTTTCAATTCTAGTTAATTACAGTCTTGCACCAGTCAGTTGTAATGACACATTACATATGCTGTTTGATCCCCTCTTGTTTCCAAGTTCCTTTGCATGCTCCAAATAGTATTGCTGAGTAAATAATGCTCTCCTCTGTGCTAATTAGGATAGAAACAAGCTGTAAAAAAACCAAAAATATAACCATCAAGCAAGATTAAGTTATGTTGGCCAATACAATACATTTAGTGAGACAACAGACCACCTGAAAATGAGACAGCTGTGTATTGTGGCTCAGAGCCTGACTCAAGACCAAAAGCCTAATAATTAAGGGGATCCCCGGCCTAGGGTAATGGATAAGATGTTTGGCTTTAGTGCGGCTGCCAGAGACCCGGGTATGAATGAATCCTGGACACCACATTTGTTTCTCTGACCACAGTGTTCCTACCTAGCCTATAATAAGAATGATGAAGCAGAGAGAGCGAGGGAACCCTACTAAAAGCTGGGGTCTAAAACATAGTTATGAAACGGCTTTCTCTGATATCCAAACAAAGCAACACCTTTTCCACTACAAGTAAGCGATTGTTGTTTGCTAAATGTTGCTTTAAAGAAGTGGCACATCATCTCTTCTGAAGTGTCATGTTGCGACATCCATTGAAACCCCTCTTGATCCTTGAAATCCTTTTCTGAACACAGCTGAGCACTACGCCTCACCTTTATGGCTTAGAACCTGCTCATTGATAGCAATGAAAGAACCGTCTGTAGTTGGCACCGTTTATTTTGCCGCGGTGCAGTTTCACATCGGCATCCCCGGCAACACAGACACGCTTGCACACATTACATAACATTGCCAGCTGTAGGGGTGGAGTCATTAACATCAAGCTGTTCAGCTTGCAAAGTCTTCCTGCAAGGATACACTCATGTATCCTCGCTCATAACTCCTCAGAGATGCCTTCTAATCCTCACTCCCGTCTCCTTGGAGCAGGAATGAGAGACCTGGCATAAACGTGGTGGACTGAGATGTACAGTACTTCTGGTTCTCTCAAGTAAGGACAGACAACAAAATCCTTCCCCTGGAAGTTGTCATTTTTACGCTTCCGCCAAATTCCAGCACTTTCGTTTTTAGCACTCAACAACAGTGTAGGTCTTGCCCAGCGTGGAATCCAAATAGGCCCACTGGCCCACAACTAAGCCCAATTGTGCTCAGGTGTGTGCGAATGGGTAAACAGGGAACATGCTGGGTTTCCACTGCAGAGATTCAGGCGATATTTGTGTGTTTTGTGGAACTAGAGTGAGTGAAAACAAATTAATCACAGATAGTGTTAGCAGCACGTTACGAAGGAAAGGAATGGCATTAAAATGTGAAAATTGTACAATTCAATTATTTTGAACTGAAAGCTTCACAGAGTATGTGGGCTGTTTGTGTTGTCAGAAACTAATTATTTCTTCATTGTGCATTACAATTGGTTTTTGTTTACTGGTGTTGCATTCGCATTAACAAATGTACTTTAAATGAGAAGAAAATCATTCCGAAAACGAACAAATAACTATTGAAGAAACAAAAATGTACGCTCACCAGTTAATTATCTATTCAACATTTGACTTCCAACAACAAAGTACTCTTAATGGTGACATGTTTGTGTACATGTGTGTACATTCATTCTCTGCCATGACAGGATAAAACTCTCCAAGAGAAAGAACATAAACAATTGTGTTAAAAGACTTGATAACATGCATTTGTGATAATGAACTCCAAACTCTATCACAGCATTTATTTACTTATTGATGAATTAGCTTTGAGCCACAAACTCACCAGGCAAACAGACAGTTGTAGGTAAGGTCAAAAGGAATTTCTCCAAGCAGAGCCAATAGGCCATATTGACATAAATACATGACATAAATACCTACAGTATGTGTAATGTTACTTCCTTGTTACCAATTATACTAATTACGGCTCTGTTCCACTGAGTTTAAACCGATTCAGGGGCTGTTAAATTAATTTATACATGTTGGCCAAAGACAAATCAATAGAAAGCAATACTCCCAAACTTTGCTTGAAATGAACCGTGAACACAAATGATGACCAATTATTTTGCCCCATTGGTCACTGAAGTAAATATTGGATCCATTCTTCACAAGCCTCATACTGTAGCTATGTTAAGGGTCTCCATTCAGACCACATTTAAGAACAGTTTTACATTAATGGTCTGGTTTTCTGACCTCAAATCCTCAATTGCACCCAAAAGTCCTGAACTTTGAACATGCAGTAGATTTTCTGTGGTCTGGGGTTTTCTGAGTTATAGCCTCAAAAAGTGGTCCACATGCAAACTGATTTTCCAGGATCTAGATCTATCCATTTAAGAAAATGTATTTCAAACAAAAAGTATTAATTGTTTGAAATGCATATTCTTAAATGGATAGATCCAGATCTTGATTCCCCGGTTGCGGGGTGGTTTACCATGGGCTATAATTAACAGTAATCTCATTTTTGCATTTATTTATTGTTGTAAAAAAAAAAGGAAAGAAAAAAAGCACCGGGGTGACTTCTGGGGCTTGGAAATAATCCATTTCTAATTACATGTTCATTGTATTTTTAATTGAAGGAAAATCATGAATATTAAATAGGCACTAATCTCACGTGGTCAGCTCCTCTGTCTTATGTTATCAGTTCCAGCAACTTGTGATTCCACAAGTCAGCATGTACGTGTTTTGCCAGACAAAATCAAAAAGCAAGCCTGTGATTGGCTGGGCTGTAAAGGAAGTCCGTGGTTGGTCCATGGTTGGTCTAAGAAGGTTGATACATTTATGTCTGTCTGTCTGTCTGTCTGTCTGTCACACTTTTCAGTTGTCGTGTACCAGACGTTACATTACGTTACTGGGTGTACAGTAACACCCTCAGAGTTAAATTAATTAGTGTAGTAGGCACTACCAGGCAGGGGCATCTTCATCTTGGTCCAGCAGACGGTAACCAATAGGAGGACGGTTAGTTATGTAACAAACAGAGATAGAGAGAGAGAGAGAGAGAGAGAGAGATACTGTAGGCAGGCACTGCCACAGGCAACACACACACGCACATGCACGTATCACACACACACATACACACGCACACACACATACACACACACGCACGCACGCACGCACGCACGCACGCACGCACGCACGCACGCACGCACGCACGCACGCACGCACACACGCACGGATGCACACACACACACACACGCACACACACACACACACACATCCCTAGGCTAGAGGACTGAAAACTTAAGCTGCAGTGACCAAATAATATGCCGCACACCTTGTGCTCCCCTGGATCCTCTTGTCTGTCTTGTGATGTGGTCCAGTAAGCAGCCAGACGCCCCGCAGGTACCTCTGCTGTCAGTCAGCCATTGTGTAAAGGAAATGGCCATGAGGCTCCTATTAGCGAGAGGATACACTCCGGCGTTCTCCCTGATCAGTGAAGAGTGGGACCACCCGGGTGACCAGCGGGCCGTTTTAAATCATGGCCACAGATACGCCAGGGGGATGGAGAAGTTTACAGAGCAGACCGTGGCACTGGCAGGACACAAAGGCGGATGGCGGGCATACACACACACACACACACACGCACGCACGCACACACACACACGCACGCGCGCACACACGCACGCACGCACGCACGCACGCACGCACGCACACACACACACACACAGCCTGTGCACGCACACACACACACACACACACACTGTGCTGACCACACTGCTGTGACTGTCAATGTGAGCGTGACTGTGACAGTTCTGCTGTGGAGTTATCAGTGACCAGCAGAGCACGTAACAAAACACACTTGTGTTACAGTACACAAGTTGCCAGCAAGGTGCAACCTATAGGTGCAACTTCCCATAGACAGCCCATTCATCCAAACAGAACAGTCCTATCTAATTGTATTAATGTCAAACTCGTTTAATAAAAATCCACTGTAGACATGTTATGACTCGAGCTACTCCCTGTCAATTCCCAGATGATTTTTGCTGGAGTTTGGAAGTGCTCGTTGACGATCACTCAACAGCCCATGCCCATACCACCTGTTTTGAATTTGCACATAATGCAGGAGGCAGCAGGTGGTCATGCTTTACTGATAACGAGTGCTTCCAAACTCTGACACTTCGAAAAATACTCATCTGCAAGGAATTTCTTGACAGGAAGTAGCTCATACCTTGCTGGCAAGATGGCAGCCGTGTGCATATCATCAATAGGGTAGTTAGATGTTTTCCCTCTACACCAAATCTGTTCACAAAAAATAGCAGCTCAACAAGCAAAACAACCAAACCTTCACCCCAGAATAGGGACGCTACAGTTCATGTGGTAAAATAAAGCACGTCCATCCAATCCAGTACACACACCGCCAAGCAGCTATAATTACCGAGGTCAAAGACGAGCCGTGAGCAGGCTTTATACGAGCACTGCAGCTCTGAACAGCGCTGCTGTCGCCATGACAAATGTGAGTGTGACATCAATACAGGAGTGTGAGTGTCTGTCTGGATCCCCCCCAACCTTCTCAATCCCTTGCACTTTCCTTTCACTTTCTATACAGACTATACCTCCCTCCATTCTTCCTCTCCATCCCCCTCCCTCTCTCTTTCACTGTCTGCCTCCATCCCTCTCTTTCTGTCTCTCCATTTCACTCTACCTCCCTCTCCTTCGTTCAATCGAAGTCCTCCCTCCCTCCCTGTCTGTCTGTCTGTCTGAGTGTCTGTCTGTCTGTCTGAGCTCCCTCCCTCCCTCCAAATATCTCTGTGGCCTCACTCACACATAGGCCCCATACACACTGAGGCCTCATACACACATGCAGGACGCATGTTCTGTGTTCTGTCTGTGTTTGATGGCCGCCTCAATGCTTTTCCAATGGGAGTCACATGGTTTGACCAAACATTTTTGTTTGATGGGCAACACAGCCATCAAACCCAAATGTTTGGTCAAACCATGTTACATTGGAAAAGCATTGAGGCAGCCATCAAACACAGACAGAACACGTTCACAATATGCGTTCTGCATGTGTGTATGAGGCCTGAGTGAGGCCTGTCAGTCTCACCCTTGCATCTCTTTCTCTCTCCATCCCCCCTCCCTCCCTCTCTCTGTGCAATAATACATTCACACACAGTAAAATCCTCAGTTTTCATTTAACTGTGAGAGTGTAAAAATGGACCCAAATGGTCTTGGTTAAATGAACACTGAAGATTTTACTGTGCACCCTCTCCACTGGGAGACGAACATTAAAGAGCTTTCTCATAATGAGAGGAAACTACAGAGAAAAGCCCTAAACTACTCGTATGCATGCGCATGTGCACGCGCACAGAAACACATACACACACGCACGCACACGCACACGCACACCACACACACACACACACACACACACACACACTGAAACTTGTACACGCCATGTCCGATAGTTACATAAAGGTTACATAAAGCCATGAATATTAAACAAAATGTTAGTACTACTTCGCTGTCATTAAAAGTGTGCACAGTGCCGCGTGTGCGCGCGTGTGTGTGTTTGTGTGTGTGGCCATCATTAAAACCTCTTATATTTATGAAGAAGAAGGAGAGGGGTGAGGAGATTCAGATTAATTAGTAGTGATCATGTAGCGTAGCAGTGGACAGCACTGTCACACTCTAAAGTTATAGGCCAGCTCTTGGCTAACAGTCTTCTATCTGGAACGGCATGCCATTGCCCTTCCCACAATGTGTACTGTAATTTTATTTTTTTGAACATTCGGTGGATTTTCTGTGGGCGGGAGTTTTCTCTGGGGTTTGGAAGTCTTTTAAGCTGCAATGAAAACAGGCCAAACAGTGAAAACAGTGACATCTGCTAGCAAATCCCATTGACATATATCGGATTTGCTGGCTCTTACATCACAAACAGCAGGAAAATCAGAGCACTTGTTTAAGCCAGAAAACCCCAAACCACAGAAAATCTAGGCTACTGAATGTTAAAAGTTCAATTGAGATGGGTGCAATTGAGCTCAGGAAACCTAAAAAGAAAAAAAGTCTTTATGTCACAATCCCTTTAACTAACTACATTTACTAAAGTACTGCACGTTTGAGGTACTACTACTACTACTACTTTTTCCAATACATTATACTTCTACTCCACTACACTGGGAGTGTACCCAGGAAGGTCCATTTGGTTACATTTGTACACTCTGGGTTTCTAGAGAGTGGATTATTTAACACTGAGGATTTTACTGTGTGTATACCCCAACCTTTCAATTTGTCAAACAGAGATTGTCCAATTTTAAAGATGATATTAAGCTGGTATCTGCATGGTGGTGGAAACTCTGTGCCACGCCAATAATTGTCCCTTTAAATGTAATTGAAGTGAGCCTGCGCTACAGATTCATATCTAATATATAACTGATGCAAGGTGAATGGCACTTTGGTCAATTTTCTTTTTCAGATTTGATTTAATAAAGTATACAGTATAATTCATGTCTTATCTACTATGAAGTTCAGGTTGTGGCAGGTGGGCGCATATGCACAGGGGGGGAGGGGAGGGAGAAGGAGAGTGAACAGGACAGAGAGGGAGAGAGAGTCTATTTCACACGCGCAATACCCAGCCAATCCTGGGTAGCAGAACCTGAACATGCTGATCATCAACATGTCGCTTTTGGACGCAGGGAAAGCTGACACACTGTAATATAATAAAAGAGCAGAATGGATTTTTGGGCTATACTGGCATTGACTGCAGGCTTTCGTTTGGTGTGCTTTTTTCATTCTTCAGTTCAGTCTGACCTATCTCTTATACTTAAGTCTATCAGACTAAAATAGAGTTATAATAATGTTCCACCTTGGTTTAAAAGCTATGCTAGGATATCCTGGAAATCTGGTGATTCTAATCACCTGACCTTCTTCGTAAGCTAAAGATCAAACTCCATACAATGGAATGTTTCCCATTGCACCATTATTGGCTTTCTTAACCTGCATGTCCCTATTTTGGGCACTTTTTGTTTATGTGTAGAAAAATAAATAAATCTAAAACCTTTTGGTTATGGGTAATTCGTCAGGTTTGATAAATAAAAACCTATCCTGAATGTCCTGAATGCTTGCAGGGTGAAAACGTTGGAGTCAACTGAGGTCAGAGGTCGACAATTCACACAGCACAGAGCAATATGAAAACCAATTCGTGCCAAAATGTAATGTCCCTTTTGTGTCTCCTCCAGGTTCAGGGTTTCCAAAAGGATAATTGGCATGAATGGCGCCTTTGTCCGTATAGAGCATCCAGTTGGATGACGACGATGATATTTAATGCTGAGAGGCTTTTTAGAAACAGAGCCAAGGACTCTCAGGAAACCAGAAGTTCCACTAAGTGGATTATCATGGTTAATTAAAGAAACTGAAAGGACAGTCCAGCGCAGCTTAAGTCATCTCGTATCTATATCAAGCTGAGTACCAAGTGTCAAAAGATGCCAAGTTTTATTGTTTTGTGTTCACGTTGTTGGAGCCATAATAATTGTCATCACGTCAAAAGCAAGAAAGTCAGTCAGTCAGTCAACAAAGTGTCAGACGGAGAGATGGAGAGAGAGGAGCAGAGGCAGATAGAGAGAAAAGAAAATGGAAAGTGCTGTGGACACAAGAGTGAAAGGGTACAGCATACAATTCTGTATGTGTGAGAGTGACACCAAGAGAGAGGCAGCAGAGGGGGGAAGAATGGGCTGCATGGAGAATGAAAACCACAAAGGAGAGGAGGGTAGAAGCATACACATTGACTGGGAGAGAGAGAGAGAGAGAGAGAGAGAGAGGGAGAGAGGGAGAGAGAGAGAGAGGGAGAGAGAGAGAGAGGGTGAGGGAGAGAGAGAGAGAGAGAGGGTGTTATGTCTGTCAGACAGTAGTATAATAACAGTGATCATACTAGACGCAACAGGAGAGAAGGACAAGAATCAGAGGTGACAGCTCTGAGCAACACACGGAAGGGAAATATTTCAATTGTCAACACTCGTGAATGGTAAAACAAGATGGTGTGTGTGTGTGTGTGTGTGCGTGCGTGTGTGCGTGCGTGCGTGCGTGCGTGCGTGCGTGTGTGTGTGTGTGTGTGAGAGAGAAACTTACAGTATGCGTGTGTATACTGTGTAATGTTTTATTGAATGATGGTTATATGCGTGTCTCAGCGCCTGAATATGTGTCGTATAAAGAAAATGAATCCCATTATTTAAATAGCACAGCACACATACGGTATAGTGCACTCTATGTGCAGCAGCTTTCTAGACACATTAGTGCATGCCACGTTTAACATTATGTTATTAAAAAAGTCCCTTTGGACAGGAATTGGTTGCACAGAGCGATACATTATACCCTATACTGTATATAGGCTGCCAGACTGCACAGTTTGCAGTATATTTTTCTAAATTGACAATAGGACCGTCCATTTGCCAACCACTTGACCTCTTGTGAACTCACAGGACATTATCACTTATCATTTATAAGTGGCCATTACTGTTATGAGATGTTTCACTGTCCTCGAAAATGGAGTTTGTGACTGACATGATGTCTGACACAGCAATGGACGAACTGTGTCGCGCTTGGCTTACAGTATTTGAAGATGGTAATCCATACTGTGCTGCTGCAGTCAGCATCAGCAATGCCACAAACTCCTGTTGTTTCTCCCATTTAAAATGAATGAGATTCAGTTTACATCTACTGTCCAAATGTGTCTGTGCTAGAGGAGTGCTATGGCATGGGGAAGAGACTGTTGGGGTCGAAGAGTTAGACTATCCTGTGGGTGAAGAGTTAGACTATCCTGTGGGTTAGGGTTAGAGTTAGACTATCCTGTGGGTTAGGGTTAGAGTTAGACTATCCTGTGGGTTAGGGTTAGAGTTAGACTATCCTGTGGGTTAGGGTTAGAGTTAGACTATCCTGTGGGTTAGGGTTAGAGTTAGACTATCCTGTGGGTTAGGGTTAGAGTTAGACTATCCTGTGGGGTGATGGATTGAGAAGAGTTAGACTATCCTGTGGGGTGATGGATTGAGAAGAGTTAGACTATCCTGTGGGGTGATGGACTGAGAAGAGTTAGACTATCCTGTGGGGTGATGGATTGAGAAGAGTTAGACTATCCTGTGGGGTGATGGATTGAGAAGAGTTAGACTATCCTGTGGGGTGATGGATTGAGAAGAGTTAGACTATCCTGTGGGGTGATGGATTGAGAAGAGTTAGACTATCCTGTGGGGTGATGGATTGAGAAGAGTTAGACTATCCTGTGGGGTGATGGATTGAGAAGAGTTAGACTATCCTGTGGGGTGATGGATTGAGAAGAGTTAGACTATCCTGTGGGTGATGGATTGAGAAGAGTTAGACTATCCTGTGGGGTGATGGATTGAGAAAGAAGAGAAGAGTTAGACTATCCTGTGGGGTGATGGATTGAGAAAGAAGAGAAGAGTTAGACTATCCTGTGGGGTGATGGATTGAGAAGAGTTAGACTATCCTGTGGGGTGATGGATTGAGAAAGAAGAGAAGAGTTAGACTATCCTGTGGGGTGATGGATTGAGAAAGAAGAGAAGAGTTAGACTATCCTGTGGGGTGATGGATTGAGAAGAGTTAGACTATCCTGTGGGGTGATGGATTGAGAAGAGTTAGACTATCCTGTGGGGTGATGGATTGAGAAGAGTTAGACTATCCTGTGGGGTGATGGATTGAGAAGAGTTAGACTATCCTGTGGGGTGATGGATTGAGAAGAGTTAGACTATCCTGTGGGGTGATGGATTGAGAAGAGTTAGACTATCCTGTGGGGTGATGGATTGAGAAAGCAAAGAGAAAAACACAACGTGGGTGAATTCACACAGCGACTTAACCACTTAACCACTTGTACCCTACCGTCAACTATTTGGCGAAAAAAGCAGTTCTAGCACAGAACGTGTCCCTAAGTTTGCCACGAATTGTGAGCTTGTATATTGGATATTTTTGGAAAATATATTTGGTGTAGAGGGACAAAAGCAGGGGGCCTACCTGGCCTAGTACGGAGTTCTGCATGCAGGGGTCGGTCTATACTAGGTCTATGCTGTAGGTCTATACTGTAGGTCTATACTGTAGGTCTATGCTGTATGTCTATACTGTAGGTCTATGCTGTAGGTCTATGCTGTAGGTCTATACTGTAGGTCTATACTGTAGGTCTATGCTGTAGGTCTATACTGTAGGTCTATGCTGTAGGTCTATACTGTAGGTCTATGCTGTAGGTCTATGCTGTAGGTCTATGCTGTAGGTCTATACTGTAGGTCTATGCTGTAGGTCTATGCTGTAGGTCTATACTAGGTCTATGCTGTAGGTCTATACTGTAGGTCTATACTGTAGGTCTATGCTGTAGGTCTATGCTGTAGGTCTATGCTGTAGGTCTATACTGTAGGTCTATACTGTAGGTCTATACGATATATAATTATTAAATGCAACGCTATAATAGTGTTGAATTTAACATTTTTGTACGACGGCATCAATCTCCAAACGGAGCAGATCTAAGATAGGCCTACCAACTGTCACAATCACAACGCCATGGCATACATTGGCTAGTTTTAGTATAACTCAGTATTGATAGAAACAAGTTCTTATTATGTTATTATTTTGTCACAAGCTCTTCTGAATAAGAAAATTATAAAATAATAAATATATAGGCCTATATTTTATATTTCAACACTGTCATATGACAAAGAATAAAATAGGGCATTCATTTATTACAAACATTAAAAGATAAAATGTTTTCCGCCCGACAGCGGCCATCTCCACGTTGCGGGGGAGAGGAGTCTATAATATTGAGATGTACCTTAATGTGAGGAAAGGAAAGCAGCCTGGGGCTTGGAAATAGGTTGTCTGGATGACTGCAGCACTGAGATGTGTTCCATCCCAACTCATGACCTGTGAACGCCCCCAATCTTCAGGTTACACTTGTTATTGTGTCCCTGATCCCCTTTCTTTTACTGTTGGAGATGATAATGTCGCAAGAGATGGGTAGGGTGTGCGTGCGTGCGTGCGTGCGTGCGTGCGTGCGTGCGTGCGTGCGTGCGTGCGTGCGTGCGTGTGTTTACAATGTGTGTGCTGTATAACAATGAATATGTCCATGTATTACAAAATGTGCGTGTGCATGCATGCACATGTGATTGTACATGTGTGTATGACAATGATTATCTCCATGTATTGCTATGCGTGCGCGCGCATAGCGCGTGTGTGCGTGTGCGTGCGTGTGCGTGTGTGTGTGTGTGTGTGTGTGTGTGTGTGTGTGTGTGTGTGTGTGTGTGTGCGTGTGTGTGTGCGTGTGTGTTTTAGCAGTATGTGTCTATATGCATACATTTATTTCAGTGATCATGTGAGTGTATTAGCAAGTGCGCGTGTGTGAGTGAGTGAGTGTGACCAGGGGTGACCCTTTGGTGTCCCTGCTGGTCTGAAGCAGGGATAACACCCCCAGGAGGCGATGCTCATTAATCATCCCATTCAAACATTAAGAGCTCTATCCATCCTATACCTTCTCTCTCTCTCTCTCTCTCTCTCTCTCTCTCTCTCTCTCTCTCTCTCTCTCTCTCTCCCCCTTCCCTCTATCCGCGGCACCAGAGCTTCATAATGGGGTCACTGCTCCCATTTAACAGAGAGAGACAGAGAGGGGGGGGGGGGGGGGGGGGGCGGGGGGGGTAAGGGGATGCATGTGAGATAGAAGACGGAAGGGAGGAGGGAGGGGGGGGGGGGTAATAAAAAAGAAGAGAGATTAAATAAGAAGTAACAAATGGGGAAGGATGGAGGGGGCGAGGGAGAATAATCAAAAGGGAAAGGGTGCAGATGGAGGGAGAGAGGGACGGGAAGGAAATAATTAAAGAGGGGAGGTGTTTGAACGCTAGGAGAGATTAAAAGGGAAAATAGGGTGAGGAGAGTGAGAGTACGTAAGCGTCGAGATAGGAAGGAAAATATAGCCTCGCTGTTGGTTGGAAACCAATTGTCCAAATCCAAAAGTCTTACTTTTCAGAAAATGGAAAAAAAGAGCCTGAGTTCCAATGGCTCCACAATATACTGTAGGTATTATTTAGTCACAGGCTCTTGTTAATACTTTTTGCATAAAATATATTTATAAAACTGTCACTTTCACTTACAAAATTAATAATTGAAAAATAGCAGAAATAGCAGATCTACAAGCTCACAATGCTTCACACTGTGACGCATTAATTTACGAAAAAAAGCGAACCAAAGAAAACCCCCTTAAAAGTTTAAATATATGAGATATCACCGTGGAGGAGAGGTGGTCGGGGCTGAGCCTCCTTCCCCTGATTAAGTTCAGGCGGGAAATAACCAAAATATTGGGTTCTTTGAAGAACTATAGGCCCTGTGGAATCTTCTGCTGAGGGGCAGCCTACCCAAAGTAATTACTGTATGTTCATGTGTGTCTGTATACTTGCTACACGTGGACTTGTAAATAGTGTATGTGTGTGATATTAGTCTGGCCATGCCATGCCAGGATAACAGAACCGCACTTTACAAAACAGCCTCTGTCATATGGGAGACTGGAGGTGAGAAACACCGCAGCTTGGCAGCGAGCGTCACTATCATATATGCACACTCGTAACACCTCCAACCAGGGTTATTTTGTTGTTATTCGGTGGAGGTTGTGTATTCCCATGTCACTTAACGAGACAACAGTCACATCAACGCCGTGCTCGCTGGCAAACAGCAGAGGCAAGAGGGGGGACACTCTGCCTGTATGTTTCCTTTGTCACACACAGTGATTCCCCAGCCCTGGCAGCTCGTGTTGTCAACCGCACCCAGAAACAGCTTAAGAGGCCTTGACATGGATGTCAATTTACAGAGCTCGGGCATGCCAAAAATGCGGAGGAGGCTAAGTAATGAGAATGGGAAACAGGTTAAATGCAAATGCAATGGGGATGCTATATGGTTTTGAAGAATTACACTTAATGGATTTCATATAGGGTTTTATTTTATGACTTCCCTGTTGGGAAGCGGGGCACCACATGTAGTGGGGGGAGATATCTGAATCATGCTGCAGGGCTAGCATGTGTAAGTACTGAAAGTTGTTACTATAAGCTTATATACGTATCACATGCACGGAGAGTGCTGACAGAGGCACTTACCATTCCATTAAGCTAACAATAGTAGTGACACACACGCACGCATGCACACACGCACGCACGCACGCACGCACGCACGCACGCACGCACGCGCAAACACACCTTTCCATGTACTCACACACATGCATAAAAACTGCTATACCTTTGGAACGGACACATTTGTAGACCAAGAAATGCTTACTCGCAGTTATCTCTTTCCGAGCTATGGCTTCCCTTAGATTAAAAATCACACCCGTGTGAACTGAGTGGTGTAAGGTTTTATATAGCATGATCAGCTGTGGTCTGACGTAATGTCTGACGTAATGAAATAAGGTAAGGTATTATGTAGCCTGATCAGCTCTGATCTGACGTAATGAAATCACACCCGGATGTGATTTCACAACTGGCTGTTTCTGCGCAGAGAAAATGACCACGGTTGCTACGGTCATCCAGTTCACCCGGGTGTGATTTAATTACGTCAGAAATTATTTTGAACATAGCAACCATGCTCATTTTTTTCTGCACACAAAAGCCAGTTGTAGGAGTGGTTTACACCACTCAAAAAATATATATACATTTTGGGAAAAACATATACTGTATAGGTTCAACACACAGAGACTGGAGCAGATTAACGGCAGACTTAAGCTATCACAGATGAAGTTCAAAGAAGACAGTTGTGCCATGGTGCTTGCGTGGCCCTATACTGCCTCTCCAATCTGAACCCCCCCTGCTTGTGGTGGGTTTTGTGTTATAAGATGACAGAGGCTATGGCGTTGCACATTAGCTCCCCACCAGGCGCTTTGCAGCCAAGTGCCGGGCTCTAATCCTCCACACCTGGCTTCCTGACAGGGGAGGAAATGACTCTAAACAGACGCCGAGATGGGAGACATGTTTACAAATGAGAATTTATGATGGGATCACCACCGCTGTGTACCTTGTTCCTGAGGAAAACATGGATACTGTCACAGAAATGTAGTCCTCCTTCCCATCATGCTATCTTGTACTTCTGCCTGCATGGCTACCTGTCTGCTTCAGGTTTGTCTATATATTGTAGGTTACTGCATGTCTATTTGTTTCCTCTCTTACCCCTGTGCCCAGCGGGGGTGTATATACGGTCTGACTCAAAAAAGGAAAGTTGGCAGATGGAGGTAGAGAGACAATGAAGAAAGAAGTGGAACTAACCCTCTCTCTCTCTCTCTCTTACACATGCACACACACACACACACACACACACACACACACACACACACACACACACACACACACACACACACACACACACACACACACACACACACACACACACACACTCACTCACTCACTCACTCACTCACTCACTCACTCACTCACTCACTCACTCACTCGGGCTCACCACACCACCCAGTGCACCGACACATACACACCTCAGATACACACAATGAGGCCTACAGCATGTGTGCGTACACACCTTGCAAACACACAAAGCACTGCAGCGCTGCCTGTGACAATGACATACAGTAGTGCTTGTATGACTGGCAGTGGCAGTAATGCGATGCCTTCCTTGTCAACTGGTGGGTTCCCTCCCTGCCATATTAGCGTCTCCGTGTCAGCTTTACCGGAATGACACAACAGCAATGGAACAAACATATCAGATTACTATAATAACACCTAGGCTATATAGCAGATGAGGCGAGTAGTGCGGCATTTTGCCTCTTGTGCTAAATAAGCATTATTATATTACAGTCGACACCACCATGCGGCCTTTATCTTTCACAGTGTTTACTCTTCGGGGAATAACTCAGCCTGCTTCCTTTACATGGATCACAGACACACACATAGGGTATTCGCGAACGAGGACAAAGGCACGAAAACAACACGCACAATCACAGTCACACGATTCACTCAGACAAACACAACACAACACATCCAAAATGCGAACACACACACAAGCACACGCACATGCGCACACGCACACGCACACGCGCACACACACACACACACACACACACACACACACACACACACACACACACACACACACACACACACACACACACACACAAGGCCAAGGGCACAAATGTTATCAGTGTCTCCCTTTCTCTCATCACACCGGGGCGCTTTTCCACATATAAGCTCAACACAGTTCCACACAAACACCCTCTGTCTTCTCTCTTTCCTTCTCTTCTCCTTTTATTCCTTCCTCTTCTCTCTCACACAAATTAGCGACTACTCCAGCAAGCCTTAAGCCTGGAAACACCCGCTCACTGATCTCCCACCAACCCTTTCTTTCTTTCTTCTCTTCCCCTCTTCTTCATCTCCCCACATCCATCTCCTCCATCTCCTCCTCTTCTTCATCTCCCCACATCCTTCTCCTCCTCCTCCTCCTCCTCCTCCTCCTCCTCTTCATCTCCCCACATCCTTCTCCTCCTCCTCCTCCTCCTCTTCTTCATCTCCCCACATCCTTCTCCTCCTCCTCCTCCTCTTCTTCATCTCCCCACATCCTTCTCCTCCTCCTCCTCCTCTTCTTCATCTCCCTACATCCTTCTCCTCCTCCTCCTCCTCTTCTTCATCTCCCTACATCCTTCTCCTCCTCCTCCTCCTCTTCTTCATCTCCCTACATCCTTCTCCTCCTCCTCCTCTTCTTCATCTCCCCACATCCTTCTCCTCCTCCTCCTCCTCCTCTTCTTCATC
>NC_136799.1:25219159-25234159 GCF_951216825.1 Electrona antarctica
CAGCACAAGCATACCAAGAACCCTGTTTCATCTCATCACTGAAACCAACTGCTCCTGGATAAGCCAGAAAATATCCCTCCCTCTAGGCCTGGTGGAAGAAAGGGAAAAAAAGAAAGAAAAAGAAAGAAAGAAACAAAAGCAGTTCATCCAGATTCACATCATCAAAATGAAAGAGATCAAAAGTCAATTCAGCTTCATACTAGCACCTCCAATGTTCACAGAATGTAAGGGCAAAAATGGCTATTTTTGGCTTATCCAGGGAATTGAGTGATTACTTCAGCGACTTTCAATTGGTCAGGTTCCTTGTCACTCAGCGTCCCGTCAGTTAGTAGTCAAACCCCTTTGTTTTAGATAAATAGATCTGTATTCATAGAAAAATAAGCATTAACCACACTGCTGGCTGTTCATTGCTAAGGCACTTGGCTATGTTCCGGCTTCTCTTGTTTTCTCTCTCCTCTCCCTTTATATACAGTACAAGCACGCAACCACCCCACACACACACACACACACACACGCACACTCACACGCACGCACACACACACGCACACGCGCACGCACGCACGTGCGCACACACACACACACACACACACACACACACACACACACCCACACACACACACACACACACACACATATATCCATCTATCTATCTATATGCATATACAGTATACAGTATAAATTATATACACATATAGATATGTAGATATAGATAGATAGTGATACGGTATGTATTGTTCCTTCCCGATGTCACAGTTTGTGATTCTGTGTCTGATTCTGTTTATTTATTGAGGGTGAGAGCTGGTGTGTTTTTTCCCCATCAGAATGCATGAACACCAACCTGCATCATTTTCTTTCTCTCTGGCTTCTTTCTCTTTTTGTGGTGCTGGGAGTAGGAAAAAACCCACAAAAGCCCCGGCCTCAGTGCAGTACGATAAAGAGGCATAAAAATAATAATAATAGTAATAATAACGGTACAGTAGTAGCTCCTGCAAAAGTTTCGCCTCCGGGCACAGATCAGGGATCAGCTAATCCTTGCCAGATTCTGACCTTATAAGCCAATAGTGGGAAAAATACAAAACTGGCTTCAGCTCATTATCCAGGAATAAACAGAGTGTGTTTAGTGTAGTGTAGTGTAGTGCCGCTCCTCCACAGTCTCTGCTCACAGGCACGGCAGCCTCTGGACTATACAGGAGGCATTGTTACCGGATGAGTCATCGTCAGAACAGGGGGATGAAGAGGAGAGAGGAGTAGATGAGAGGACGAGGAGGGAGAAATAGTACTGGAGTAGGAGGAGAACAAGTGTTAGAACTGGTAAGAGCGGTCCAGTACCTCCATGTAGTCCGGTGTGGTCCTCAGTCTGGCAACCGCCTCTCCGGCTCCCTGCTCACTCTGGTTGTTGCTACCACTGCCTCCCACCGAGTTGGCGGTGGTTACCACCGTTTGCTCTGGCCTGGCCTGGTCCTGTTTGGTGGGGTCCGGGGGTTGGTGGGGGTGAGGATAGCGGGGTGGGGGCCGTGCGTACCTATCTGGCAGGTCTCGGAACTCAGGGGCGGTTATCCTGAAGAGGCAGTCCACCAAACCCACCTTCGGGGTGGGGCCCTGGCTGTCTATGACCGTCGGACAGAGGATCCCGTTTCCGTGGAGGCCAGCAAGGGGTCCCATTGCCCCGGTGACTGTGCTGAGGGGCAATGGGGAAGACACGTCCAGAGTCCACTCCCTCTCTTTCTCTGTTGTTGAACGGTAGACTCCTTCGCACTCTGTAGATCCCGCAAACTGCTGCTGCTGCGATAGTCGTTGCTTCACTGCTGCATCCAGCTCCTCTTTGTAGGCGGGGCTGCTGCTACACGCAAGTGCAGCCCTGGACGGATCTAAGCCTTTGGACCCAGGCTCAGGGGGCAGGATGGTGTCATAGACGTGGTTGTGTTCTGGTCCGGGGAGAGGCGGTGTCTGTGGGAGGCCGTGGTGGTGGTGGTGGTGGTGGTGGTGCGTCTGCTCCGTGAAGATCCCGCACTCCATCTGAATCCCAGCGAGGTCCACCTCTCCCTGGCGGCGGAACGGCAGCTTGTCCCTCCTTCGCAAGGCGTAGGCAATCAGAGCTGCTGCAGCGAAGAACGCAGAGACAAACAGCACCAGCAGGCTGAGGACTAACACTGACAATGGAATGGAATCCTTCCCTGGAGGGGGTGCCGGCCCGAGCCCTGGGCTGGAGTACCCAACCGAGACCCCCTTGTCTGGGACTGTGGAAGTGGCTGTTTGCTCCCCCTGCTCCTTGTCCTCCTGGCGCTCCAGCTCTGGGCAGAGAAGCTCCACGGAGAGGGAGCGGAGGTCTATGCCCGTGGTCTCTTCTGGGGAATGACAAACGACCTCTCCCACCACCACCACAGCGCTCAGCCCCTCCAGCCAACGCTTCAGGGGAGCTGCCTCGCAGTTACACTCCCACGGGTTCTGCTGCAAATCCACCTGGAGAGGCACAAAACTAATCTGTCATCTTCCCTCGTGTGTAATGGAAAACTGGCTCTTGTCCTGCCGCTATACAGTATGTAATAGACAGTGACAGTACTTGATCTCATATTGGGGACCGGGTGTCACTTTACAAAATGTAAACAAAAGTTGCTCGCGGTTGATGCCGGCTGCTTTCAACTTTGTGACTGTCACTTCTGTTGAAGAACAGTCCAGTAGTTTACTTTCCATATGTGAAAAGGTCTTATGAATATATGACAGTATCATTATAGAATTCCATGTGATATTTATCTCCAGTGATGATAATGTATCTGACATATTTTCTTTGCTGCCTACCTATCAAGTCTATAATTGACTTGATAGTAAATATAGACTATAGTATATAGATAGTCTATATTTACCCTATATTTAGTCTATATATTGCAATCATTCATTTCAATGGGGAAATTCACAGGGGATGGAGGAATAAAGAGTAGAAAAACATAGTGGGCTTGCTACTCGAGGCCACAATAATAAAGAATTGACCAAGTAGAGTTGAAAGTAGTAAAGACAAGATTGACAAATAATTGATTACAAATTCTCTGCACCAGTCATTTAGTTAAAGGGTAAGACCACTTTTGTAGAGGTTTGGGTTGTGTAGTTACCTTGCCATGATGTAACTCCAAATGTGGACAAGAAATCAAAAATAATTTCTCCAGTGATTAGAAATTGATAATTCAAAATATGCTCCTCATTGACTTACATTGTACGCTGAAACAGCTCTCAAAGTCACTCTTTTAGTACGTAAACAAACACAAACAAAGTTGTTTCAGACAATATAGAGCAACACCAAAACTCATGTGGTTTTATTTCTTCATAAAAATGGTAACTTCCTGTTGATTTTACTATATGAAGATCTGGATCCGGATCTATGGATCCAGTCCGGGTTTTCTTCTGAATAAAAATGGACAAATCAACAGGAAGTTAACATTTTTATGAAAAAAGAAAACCACATGAGATTTGGTGTTGCTCTATATTGTCTGAAACAACTTTGTTTGTGTTTGTTTACGTACTAAAAGAGTGACTTTGAGAGCTGTTTCAGCGTACAATGTAAGTCAATGAGGAGCATATTTTGAATTATCAATTTCTAATCACTGGAGAAATTATTTTTGATTTCTTGTCCACATTTGGAGTTGCATCATGGCAAGGTAACTACACAACCCAAACCTCTACAAAAGTGGTCTTACCCTTTAAGTTACACTTTTTTAGCTTGAGCCTTTGTCCTTGACTGATACATAAAAGCAATATATGTTTAGTATTAGTATGTATAATGCACAGTACACAGTGGCTGCTATGCTCACCTTATCCAGTTATCCCATGTGTTTTTTTTCTGGAAAACGCTAAGAGACCCTTTGGTTGTACAGTTTGTAGCAAAAACTTGTAAATAAGCGAAGAGACCTTTTGGTTGTACCGTTTGTGGAAAAAGCTTGTAATATCTAAGAACCACAAAGAAGAAAAAAGTGCAGGTAAAGGCCTGCACATTCTGTTTTTTTTCCTGTCTTGATCTACATTTACATCTTAACCCATTTAGACCTGAGACCGATTCTAAATCCTGACCTTTTGTGTGGCCCTTCACTCACTTTAATTCCCATCTGGAAAAAGAATTGCGCTTCCTTCGATGTACGCACAGTGGTGTAATGGTGCTTTTTATTTCATGTGGTACTGCATGGTACCCCGTGCAACGAGCATGACACCACTGTGTACGCACTTCCTGGAACCACTTTATGGCTATAGTTAAATATCTGACTAGTCTCGCGTTGCCAGACTCTCGCAATTTCCAAATGCTTCCATCATACAGTCTGGACTCTGGAGCAACGGAAGCTCTATCATGAGTAAAATATAAAGCGGAAGTGGAGCCTCCTCCCCACTCCCGTTTCGTCTTTAGTCGCACAAATTTATCCTAAAATAAATCGAAATCTATATATAGCTTGCTGCTTAGCAGAAATGGAAATGAAAAATTAAAGCGCTAAAGATATTTTAAACGGAACGGAAATGGCAGCTTCCTTACTCGGATTTCGGGAGGTGTACGTAGTTCCAGAAGATATAGCATTCGGAGATTGCGGTATAGTTGTCTGGCTACGCGAGACTAATATCTGACAGTACTCACCTGTACCAGGCCGGTGAGGTGTTCCAGCACGCCCTCTACAGGTAGGCTCAGGAAGTGGTTGTTTCGAAGATTCAGACGTGCTAGATTAATCCCAGAGAACACTTGTAGCGGAAGGCTCCGCAGCAAGTTTGCATTTAGGAACAATAGCTGAAGGGAGGGCATGGAGTTAAGGGTCCCAGGATCCACCTCACGTATCTCATTGTATTCAAAATATAGGTATCTATGAAGAGAAGAAGACAGTGTGCAGTTAATTTCAGTGACTTTCAATTAATTTGTCCAACCGGACAAATTAATTAACCGCAACTGTATGTTGCATCTCCAATCTGACCAATAAACCCATATATGGAGATCTCTGTATCTGTCAGTCCTTGTCCCTTTTATGCCCATATAGAGATCGCTGATGTGATGTCACACACTCCATGCGTAATTGGGTGTAATGGCTGACATGAGCATGACAATGTGGTCCGTCCCAGAGATGTGTAGAGACAGCGCGGTCATGTGACCCATGCAGCGCTCGAGAGTGACATCCTGGAGTTTTAAATACATTGTTTTCAATGAGGGTGGCGCAAATATCAGAAATTTTAGGTACTGTATAGTATGTGTGCAACAATATGACAACTGTTTTAAAGTATTGTACAGTGACAACTAAAGTCTCTGTAATGTTTTTGTTATACTATTACTAAAAAACGATCTAAAGATCTAAAATAAAGTGATTTAACTAAGACCATTAAACCTGGGCTGTTGCCTTTCATTCACTGAAGTGACTGCAGAGCAGTCACCGCCAAAGCCGAGCGCACAAAGCAGGCCCATGACAACCGGCACTCACTGCATGAACACTTTGCCCCCCAAAAACGGCTCAGGTCCAGAAGTAGCTTCCTGGATACCACTGCAGAACTGGAGACCACACCATCTGTCGCCAGGACCACGGAGTGGCACAGCCAGTGGAGCAGCATGGGTAGCCAGACAACCCAGTGGACAGAGAGAGGCAGATGAATGTCTAGCGACTGGCCATGACCAATCTTGGGCCGTCTGGAAAACCCTGAACCGTCTGCGGGTCGGTGAGGGACGCTGCAAGGCATCCATGAAGAAGTGGAAACTGACTTTTTCTGATGCATGCGTGTGTGGCGAGCCACAAACAATGGACCACATCATGGGATGTATCTCTGCTCCTCAATGCACTGGAGAAGACCTGGCCGAACCAAATGCCGCTGCACTCGCCTGCGCCAACCACTGGAAAGACGTGATATAGAGGATGGCCAGACACGACGAAGAACTGAAGTGACTGAAAGGCCGTATTCTCGCGGGCAGTATTCTCGCGATACTGCCCGCTCAGAAACCGAGGGGCACCCAGCTGCAGCATTGCAGAAACTCTTATTGCGCTCTTTCGAGACGTCGATATAATTACTGTATAATCATTTGCAAATCAGAACACAAGGTATCCAAAAATAACCTGTCTTCTTTCAAATAATGTCTTCTTTCATTTGTCACAGTCATTAAAAAATGATGTTTGTTCATGCCTTGTATACTCGACTCCCATAGAGTCCAGTGCATTCCGTAAACTTCCGGTCCAGGGCTTTGTCCACTATTAGGCTCCCCATAGCCGCCCATTGCTGCCATTGGACTGGCCGGCTGGCCCACCCACCGGCCGGTCCTCCCTTAAGCCAATTTTAATAAAAGATGTGCTAAACACAAGCTCTGTGTGCACATGCTTGCAGGGAAAACTAAATAAGAGCTATGACAGGGATGGATTAAATGAACCATTGTCATATTTAAGCAGAGAACCACAGAATTTCCATACTTGGCAATGCTTTTATGATGCTCCAAGACAGTCCAATTTGTATGAGTGAGCATTTGCCATTATTCCCTATGGCCAGAAATGAGAGATTCTGTAGAGTTTGTTCCCTTTCCTAAATCAGTGACGCAACACTAATGTACATCTGCACTGAGAATGTACTGGGGGAAATGGAAATAGGTTATCGCTGCAATAAAATGAAGCTCATATTGGAGTAAAAGACTAATCCCCCCCCCCCCCCCCCCCACACACCCCCGTTTCTCTGTCACTCTCTCTCACACACACACACACACACACACACACACACACACACACACACACACACACACACACACACACACACACACACACACACAATTGAGTCCACAGAGCCATCCATTTATTGTCAGTACAGCAGCTCCAGGTCGTATGTCTTGATTATACCACACATCACATCAGAGTCGGGCACCTACAGTTTTCACCTTTGGGAGAGTTGTTGTTCTTGTTCACAAATATTGGTTAAATAATTTTATCACAGGCCAGAGGGATAGCATAGTGAAATTAGTCAGATGGAAACGTTGCAGACCATTATTCTTGTTGACAAGATGGATGTGTGTTAGTAAAGCATGGGTATTGAATATAAAAAACAAACAAAGTCATGGCCTGATTAGGCCATTTGTGGATGTTGTTCAGTCAGCGTATGCATTATTTCAGATATTAATATTAATGCAGCACAGGTGATAGGAGTCACTGGTATTTGATTTGCTATGCACTTTAACTGTTACTGTTTCAGCTGACAACTGAATGTGGGTGATGTCACATAATGTTAAATTGATAGGCTAATAATAAGGATGGGATGCATTTCATAAACCTCTCATGTTAACATCAACAACATTCATTATGATACTGTAGTGGGTCGACAGAAACAATATAATACACATATTGACATTGTTAAAGTAGCACTTTCAACTTTGTCATATAATTGTTCCTCCTCACTAATGCTCGTTTTAATATGGCACAATGCCCACCTACTCACTCTCATTGGTGCCTAACAATGACATCACGATGGGCATTACAAGATACTGTAATAGAAATTACAGCCTTAATATTGGAAATCTTGTTTGAAATGACCAAACCTGCCTAACGATGATGTCACTGATAGGCAGGTTTCTGAACTGTCCCCAGTGCTCCTCTGTGTTACAAAGTGAATAGACGGATATGTCGCCGTCTAATGATCCAACCCGTTCTCACAACCAAGATGTCACATTTTGCAGCTGTCAGTACCCGTAAAACATCAACATTTGACATGATGTGCCAATCCATCGCATTTTGACAAAACTATGCCTAAATTGTCAGATATATCACAGCTCTGTCTTTTGTACTCCACTATTCGTCACTATAGTACTACTACTATGTGTAAGAATGTGTTGCATGAGCACAGTGAGGACCAATTATATGAAGATGGGATGAAAATGGGTTAAGTGGTCCTTAAACACTTACGGGTGCATGATTACGTGTGCATGTATTTTAGCTGCACCAGTCAGTTCTCTTGTTTTTCTAACCTATGCCAGTACGTGTATTGTTAACCTACAACTACATTGGCTACAGCTCTCTCTTGAGAAAGAAGAATGGTGTCATTCATTCTGTGAAATCGCACCATCAATACAATGATTATTAACATTCTTTTTGTTGGCTGGCCAGTGGGAGGTAGTTTAGAGACCAGGATTACTGCATGTTTTTTGTGAGGGTACCTACCCTAGGGGACACGGGGAGAACATGCAAACTCCACACAGAAGGGCCCTTTCGCCAACCCCGCCTCGGGTATGGGCACTGATGACGCGAGGAGGAGAGGACTCGGGAATCGAACCGAGGACCTTCTAGCTGTGAGGCGACAGCACTACCGACTGTGCCACCGTGTCCCCTATACAGTACCTACCCCTAGTTACATACATTTCTATAAATGTATAGTGGTAATAGTAAGAAGATAAGTAGTACTGCTTAAAAGCTCATTTTGACATAAATGCTTTCATGCCCACTGTCTAACAGGAAGGCTGGTGCCAATTTCTCAACAACAAAAAATCCACTTTGTAATCTTTTAGACTGTCCCAAGAGGCTCTTTATAAGTGATCAATAGGGTAAGCTTCTAAAAGTCCTGAACCTTTCCTTCAAATAAAGTGATCGTCACTTTGAGCTGGACAATAGAACTTGAGCCAAGATTGCTAAAGACCTTCAGTAAAATATGACAAAATATGCAAATCACTGCAATGGAGTTAGTATGCATCACAGTTTTTCAAGTAACAACACATTTGTAGTAGAGAACCCATCTCATTTCTACAGCATAAAAGCTTCCCCGCAGTCTTTATCAAATACTGCACTGTTTATTTGGATTAGAGGTAAAATATTTACATAACATTCTTGCTAAGGTTTGCATACATACACTATTTGCATATCTCCGCAAGCCTAATCTCTGACAACGATACATGTAGAATGACTGTTTGTTTTCATAAAAGCCCCCCCATGTAACTGCACATTCCTGGCATGTACCAGATATTTGAGAACCTTATCAACACTTCAGTATGCAAATAAAATATGCATTCATTCTCACTTTGTCAGTCACACAGTAATTTCCAGCAGGCTGCCGCCCCCACAGAGGCATGCCATCATGCACCGTTGCTAACAAATGACACTGCTGGAGAAGTACCGCCTTTCAATTCAATTTAAACTAAAGCAGCTTCATAATCAGATCCACATCCATGCCAGGCAATTTGAAGCATTTGAAAAGGGGATCCATTGTTTTTGCACCGCTATTGCGCAGAAATTCAGTTTCACACATTCAATCACAGACTCATGAATATGTGGAGCTAAAATGGGATTTTAGTCCATGGCTGTATCTCAAGTGTACAGAAAATGTATTTAATGCCAAAAGCATTTTGTACGCATTGGATAAAACATGGCAAAATATCTCACCAATTTGTAACACATCAAAGATGCTTCTATGTACTGTAGGTGTTAAAATAAATCGTACCTGAGGTTCTGAAGGCCTAGGAACATGTCAGGGCTCAGCCTCTCCAGGTTGTTCCCATTCAGGTAGAGGCTCCTCAGGCTTGGGAGACTGGAAAAGGCCCCTTCCTGGAGGTAGGAGATACGGTTGTTCCCAAGGTGGAGAAGGTCTAGGCTGGAGAAGTTCCAGAAGTCTGACCGGTAGATCCTTTGAATGAGATTCCCGCTCAGGTAGAGCTTCCGGCCATTGAGCGGCCGTGGTGTGAGCTGGGATACATTGAGGAAGCCACATTCCTTACAGTTGACAGTAAGACCCAGGTCTGTGATGTGCAGGTTGCAGGTGCAACCCAAGGGGCAGATGATGGGGATCGGGGGTCGCGTCTGGTAACCAGCCACAGGGGGGTTCTGGTTGGGCCGGGGTGTGGGGGGTGTCCTGGAGGGCCGTGGCCTCTTGGTCGGCCGGGGTTGCCTCTCTCTCTCTCTACGCTCTGCTGAGGAGGAGGAGGAAGAAGTGGATGAGGTGTGTGTGTTCTGGCGGGAGCCGTGGACCATGGAGGAGGGTTTAGTGGGTCTCACCCTGCCGGGGTGAGAGTTGGGCTTAGAGTTAGGCGGCAGATGTTGAGGCTGTGATCCACCAGGCAGACCTCCTCCTTCCGCTTGCAAGTCTTTATCGGGGAGGTCAGCACATAGCTCCTTCCGGGGGATCTCTCGCAGGTCCTTGCCATGGAGGTGGAAAGGGTACTCGCAGGTGACGTCCCCCACCACAGCCGTGTACGGGATCTGACCCAGCCACTGCTGCAGTTGCACTGCCTCACAGCCACAGTTCCAGGGGTTCTCTTCTAGCTGGATCTCCATCAGGGAGCGGCCCACGTACTCCAGGGTCCCAGCATATGCCAGGCTCTTCAGACGGTTCCCCCGCAGATCCAGGTGGGTCAGAGACACAGATCTGGAACAGGAGGGAGGGCGCAGACAAGTAGACATTAATGGAAAAATGTGGAGCAAATGTAAAATGTAGAGCAAGTGCAATAGAAAACTAACAAAAGGTTCACAGTTATTCAAATTATTACTGTTCAAGTAATTATTTTTATTTGATTTACCCCACCTTACAATAGAGAAAAAGCCTGAAAGAAATTAATAATTTAATTTCTGTCCCTCGTGGGAAACATACCAGTTGGAAATTGTATCCGCTGCTATTTTTACTTACAGCGCACCTCCGCAATTCAGCAGCTTTGCAATATGATAATCAGATTCTAACCTGAACAGATGAGCCGGCAAGACAGGGATCAGGTTGTCGTTGAGGATGAGAACCCGGAGCTTGTAGAGAAACCTTAGAGCCCCACTGTCGATGCGCTTGATCACGTTGTAGTCCGCCTGCAGGTTGGCACAAAAACTGATGAAGTAGATGTAACTGCTGCAATGGGAAAGCAAATTGAACATAGCAGGAACAGCAGAACGGTAGCAAAAGCGATTTATTTGAAGAGGGAGAAAACATGGCAAAAACACAGGGCTCGATAAGCCTCTTTCAGTGGAGCCACCTGGTAACTATTGACCATTACCATTTCTTTCATTTGCAGCAATCTCTGACATTTGGTCAATAATCCTGTTAATTATGGATAATCAAACATTGATTATCATCCCAAGCCTACCTGGAGGTATTCCAGCGCCTCTAGGCCAGCGAATGTGTCATTTCGAAACAGCTCCAGTTTGTTTTCGTGAAGGTACAGACGTCTCAGCTTTGCCAACCCATTGAATGATCCCACCCGGATGTCCTGCAGTGCATTGTTGCCCAGGTTTATCGACACTGCGTTGCTGAGGTGTTGAAATCCGTTGCTATAGAGACGCCTCAGAGAGTTCCTCTGCAGGTTCAGTTTGAAGGGGCGGATCCACGACTGTGACACCTGAGTGATTAATTAGTGGATTGATTGGTTATCTTAGTAATTACACTAATATGATAATAGAGAAACACCCTTAAGCCGCGTTAGACACGGAATAATATAGACTTAGAGATAGTGTATTAATAAGAGTGAGATTATCCCCCACCCACATGATTAAAATAACACACACAGTGCAGTAGTGCTGCCATGTCCTGCGTATGTGACAGAACAGAACACATGAATAGTAATGACACAACGTTCCAATGACACAACATTACCTGGCTGACATTGGTGAAGCTCCGTCCGTCACAGTGCACATGCAGGACGCCTTCTTTGACCTCGCACGTGCACGGCTCAAAGCACGGCTCGTCCACTTCCTCCTCAGAGCTGTCCACCATAGGCGTATGTGTGGAGGTGGGGGTGGGGGTGGGGTTGTGCGAGGCCTGGGACAGACACACACACCCCAGGGCCACTGCCAGAGCGACCCACTGCATTCTCCGGCTTCTCCCTCTCTCAGCTCAGCAGCCTGGGGCAGCAGCCCAGCATCGACCCTTCACCGCACTGCACACACATATAGGGACATACATGCAGTGCATGGACATGATGCTATGTGTGTGCATGCACACACAATCACACCCACGCACACACACGCACACACACACACACACACACACACACACGCGTACGCACAGAGTTAAGGTAATATGTACAGCTTAGGCGGTAAAAGGTCATTAATCACAAAGATGAGCTCAGGACAAATCAGACTCATGATGTACTGCAGGCGACTACCACAGACAGAGAATGACATTTAAATCACGTGCAGTAGAATAACAGGGCAAAAGTATTTACATTAAATTGCACTAATGATGCCTACAGTTTGAACAGGACCATAACAAAGCAAGACATTATCAAAGAATAATAAATAACCTGAGGTGAGGTGTAGAACCTGAGAGAACATCTCAGCTCTGAGAACCTAATGAATTAATTAGAAGTGTAAAATATTGAGTGAAACAATCAGAGGCTAACAGGTAGGCTATTTCACCTATAAATCACACGTGGCCATTTTCAAGGGGCTTCTCAGACAAAGTTCAAAGAAGGCCTGCAATGAATACATATCATCTGCATTCTAAGATGCTCAGTGGAGCTTTAATGTCACGCACGTGTTGCTGTGCCATATGCATTATGGATATGACTGAATGCAAATCAGATTCATAATGCCTTCGTCTAATGAATCGCTGGCTGCATATTATAAAATACACAGTAATCAGGGAGCAGAAGGAAGGATGCTATATGAAAATACTTTATGTTACAGCCGTCAAACTCTATCTAGCCTCGGGGACCCGATGATTTGGTTAGCTATATCTTAATCAGGACCCTGGCAACAAAAATTGATTGACAGCAAGCATGCAGGATCAAGAATAGCCTTTAATAAACCTAATGGTCACTTCTAAGTTCTAATCCAACCCAAGTAGGTAGAGTAGAGCCTGTGCATGATTAATGATGATGATGATGATAAAGATAAAGATGACAGCACAGTAACATCAAGACAGTGTGGAGAAAGTGAGAATTGCAGTAGCACCCTGATAAATAAATAAATAAAAATACAAAAAAGATTAGATCCCAAGATGTGAATCCTTGGCATCGGGATTTCTCTCCTCAAGTCTTAATGAGATCTAAATTGGATAAGGCATCTTGGCCAGCCCGCATAGCGTTCAGCACCGCCATGCAAAATGCAATAATGATCCTGGTGGTACGCTAGCTGTAATCACACGGCAATAATCTACCATCAGTGAGGGAGACAAGGAGGAGGCAGTAAAAACATCACCGCCCGGGAGAGAGGAAGAGCAATCACAGAGATGATTATGATAGGGAGGATGAGAAACGCAGCAGAAATGAGAAGAGAAGGCGAAACTGGAAGAGCCAAAGGAGAGAGGGAGGGAGTCACAGACAAGAGATCGAGTGATGAGGAAGAGAGGATATGTACAAGGGGAGAGGAGATGGGAGAGGAGGTGTGGGCGCGAGGAGTGGGATTGCATAAGCATTGGGAGAAGGCAACGAGTCAGTCAGTCAAGGCTGCCACTCAGGAGATCTCCCAGTAAAACAGCTGAAATGTGATATTGATTAGATCAAAGCCCTCCTCTCTCCCTCCCAGTGCACACAGTGTACTCCTGCCTCAAAGAAATAGCACTGGATTTGATCTGTGTGTGTGTGTGTGTGTGTGTGTGTGTGTGTGTGTGTGTGTGTGTGTGTGTGTGTGTGTGTGTGTGTGTGTGTGTGTGTGTGTGTGTGTGTGTGTGTGTGTGTGTGTGTGTGTGTGTGTGCATGTGCGTGCGCGATTTGATCTGCGTGTGTGTGTGTGTGTGTGGGGGGGGGGGGTTGCTTTTGTTCCAGTATAGGCACAGGTATATAGCCAGGCATGAGTCCACAGATTGTACTCGCTATCAAACCAGTGCAGTGCAGTGAGGCATTACTTGTTATGATAAAACTATATACAAGCTGACATACTGGACATAACCATCTGAGTAAAACCTGCAGTGCAAAACTCAATGTGAATTCCCTCCACCATTCGTATATACAATGTAGTGAGGCTATAGGAAGTCTTGTTCATTATTGTCCCTGTAGAGTTTGGAGGTCTACACAATAAATCTAGGTCAACATGCTCAGATGGTGTTTGGCAAACTGGAAAACAATATGGACAACACAATGCTCTCTGAGTCCCATGGCATTTGTTGGAAAAAATAATGCAGTCATTCATCCCTGTTGACATATTGTTTATCACTATATGAAGGGCCTTGAATGGTAGAGATATATTGATTATAGACAGCCCGATAGGTCCCCTGTGTTCAGGTTTGCTTTGGTGGGGGGCAATATCTCTATAGTTAATGAGAAACACAGTCAACACTTAACCGGCTCCCTCTCTCTCTGCCTCCAATAAGCCAAGTGGTTTAGTCAGCATTGAGCAGGCCTACGTCATTATCATAACAAGAAACCGAAGACACTTTATATGTTGTTGACTGATTAGATAGCACAGCAAATCACATTCAACACATTCAACACATTCATTCAGTCAGTCAGTCAGTCAGTCAGTCAGTCAGTCAGTCAGTCAGTCAGTCAGTCAGTCAGTCTGTCTGTCTGTCTGTCTGTCTGTCAGTCAGTCAGTCAGTCAGTCAGTCAGTCAGTCTGTCTGTCTGTCTGTCAGTCAGTGAGTGACAGTCAGTCATGTCTCTTTGTCATGTATACCTAATACCTGACTGGCTTGTAATTTCTTTCTGACCACACATTCATGCTGTTAACAGAGGACTGACACAGGTGTGGCTGTGCTCTTTCTTGAGTCTTTCTGACTGAGTTTGCTTTCGCCCGGTCATGCACATTGACGCAAACCAACGAGAGATGATATTATTCATGTCACATAATTCCGGTGTCCACCTCTCCGTCCTCTCTGTCTGTCAGGCAACAGAGCGTCCGCCAAATACACGGCTTTACATGGGCCCCTGCTCCCAGTACAGACCAGCTATAATAAGACAAGCAGCATCAATGACCAAGTCTGGCTATACAGATCTGGATAGCCCACAGCCCTCCTAGAAAATCAATTAGTTCCCAACATCACTGCACACAAATTGTAACAGTGAGCGAAATTAAAGCATGTCCAATTAAATAGCCTAGTCATTAACGAACCCTATTAAGACGTTCACTCGGTTCTGTATGAAAATCCTTGGCAGAGTAACGCAATCCAATTGCATTCCCCATTG